>NW_004524843.1:392468-396762 GCF_000260255.1 Octodon degus
CTCTTAATGAATAGAGGGATTTGTTCTAATGGTGTTTGTAAATAGGATATCATGTCCGCATCTTGTACAGCAATTAACCACTAGGAAGAATGCATGCAATGTGTTAATTATTGAAACTGTCCTACTAAAAAATAAAAATAAAAAAGAAATAATCAAGAAAAAATATTCACATGAAAGAGATAGTGTTTTTCTATTTTCTTTTGTTTTGCTTTGTCAGTCTTAACCCCACATAATTTCTTTTTAAAACCTCCATTGTGCAAAAAATATAGATAAATAAAAATAATCTCCATTATCCATAATCAATAATTTCCTGGCACTCAAAACCCCACTCTGAGCTTATTATTTGCTATTAATACACTCCTCATTATTAGAATACAATAATTTTTTATTAGCTTGATTCAGCCTTTTAAAATATAGGCGCATAGTTTGTTCTGCCTTACAGCTATGTCCCCACCATCTCATATTCTTCAAAGGTCTCTGTCCCCTTGACCTCCATCTTACTCTTTTAACATTGTGTTCTTAAGGATGTATAAAAAATTCAGAAACGTGAAATGATTATCATTAAGACCTAAACAGACCTTCCACCTTGACCATTCCTCCACATACACCTGTCTACTATGTTTAATTTGTCACATCAAATCTCTTTTCTCAAAGCCAAGTTTGCTTTCTGAGGGAGAACCACACTTTCTTTTTTATGCCATCAATAAAAATTAATGCAAAATTGTAAAATCTTCTTTTTTGCTGCCATGAGATATATTATATATTTTTTGTACCTTCATACACCCATGGGGATGCTGTAACCAGACTGCACAAAAACAAGAGTCTGGCAAAAGTGGAAACGACATTGTTTTACTTGGTGGTCACAATAAGAAAGGACAGAATGGAGTATGATGTTGCAGAAGGGCATCCAGGATAAAAATGCAGATGTGGCTATCCAGGAAAGAGACATGTACCTCATTCATGACTGCTAAAACAGACAATGCCTCTGCCAGGCTTAAATAGTAGATACCTACTTAGGGTAAGAGGTGCAGAAGTATACATGATCCAGTCCCCTGCGGTGCTTCTGTCTCCCACAGTTAGTGGATCCATGCAGACACTGTGGACACACGCCCCCCAGTTAGTGATGCAGTTACCCCAGCTCAGCTTGCACCTCACTGCATCAGAAATGTAGAATCTTGGACGGGACGGGGGCGGGGGTGGGTAACACCAAACTACTGATGTATATATACCTACGTATCTTCAAGTACAAGGTGTATGTGCCAGGCCGAGTAGGAATCTGTGTCTAAATATGTTGAAGCTATTTGTATAAACTGGGATTTGTGAACTTTCCAGAACCAACTTCTTCGGAGGAACACAGAAGCAATGGGCTCAGCACAGGCCTTCCTGAGATAGCTGAATTCATTTTCTTTTTAAAAGCACTACTCACAAGCATTCTAATCTTTTATAATAATTACATTTCATAAGCAATTCAGAGATGAAAAGTTCCTCTGCTTATACAATTGCAATTAATCTTCCAACCACCTACAGATTGAGGAGACTATGTGCTACAGTCCTCTTTTTAAATAAGAATAAACTATAATTCAAAGAAATATGGGAATTTACCAAAAAGCTTATTTTAAATGAGTGTTTCAGTTACTAGTATGATTTTGGCAGTTTGACATGCATTGAAATTCTTTTTCAAGTATATATTTTACTTAAGATTTAAAGATTGTAAACAGTAAATTTTTTTTTCTATCCCTGTGAAAAGGCCAGTTGATCCTTAGCTAGAAATCAGAATTTGTTACACATTTATAATTATTTGCATAGATATCATATATTTTATACAAATTATTTTATGTATGTAATTCTAGTTTATATTGTATTTATGGTATATATGAATAAGAAGTAAAGCATAATTGTAAATTTCAGTACTTCTGGGTGACTTATAGAAGAAAAAGCTGGGTGAGTATGTGGGAGAGCTTCCTGCTATCCTGCGCTGGTGGGATCTGCCAGTCCCAGCCCAGGCTCAGTGTGGGTGAGACCCTCTTCCACCCCCTTGGGACACCCCCACTACACCCACCCAGTGAGAATTTCTGTCACATTCTGGGGATCCCCAGATACAGCCCTAGATCAGCCCGGTGAGTGCATGGGAGAGCTTCCTCTCCCCTACTCCAACTTGTCTGCTCCAGACTCAGCTCAGGTCTGGCATACAGGCCTGGGGTGAAACCCTGAAGCTGCAATCCCTGCAGAGAAACTAGGGGACAAAGTCACCCAGCTAGTCCAGGAGCAGAACATCTTGCCAGAGGGCACAACAGGATCACGCCCAGGACAGCAGCAGGAAGGAGCTGAGCACAACAGCCAGATCTAAGCCAGGCACAGCTGGAAAAATCCAAACTTTGTAGCTCTGCACCTGAATTTCAGTACATGCTAAGGTTATAACTGCACCAAAGCTCTACAACAAAGGTCAGAAGACAGTGCTACACAAAATGACAACAAGAAGGAGCAAAATGCAATCTCAGAACCCAAGCCCACCCATAACAAGTGCAGAGGACACTAACACAGAACAAATCAGGAATCACAGCTGAAATCAATGACTCGACAACTTCTGAAATAAAGAAACAACTGCAGAAAGGTATAGAGGAACTCAGATTGGAAACAAAAAAAGAAATCTCTGAATTAATAAAATCTGCAGTAAAGAATCAAATGCAGAAACATATGGAAGAAATCCAATGCCCACACAGAACAAGTGCAGAGGACACTAGCTCAGATCAAATGAATGAATTACTAGCGCTGATAGTAGATAAGCAAAAGCAGAAAGTTTAGAGGAACTCAGAGCAGAATTCTTTTCTACTAGCTCAGCTCAAATGTATGAATTAATAGCATCAATAGTAAATAAGCAACAGCAGAAAGTTATAGAGGAACACAGAGCGGAATTCTTTTCTGAAATAAAAAAAGAATTCTCTGAACTCACAGCATCTGAAGTAAAGAATCAACTACAGAAACATACGGAGGAAACCCAATCTGAAGAAAATACTACAGTAAAAGAATTAATAACTGCTTCTAAAGAAGACATTGATAAAAAAAAATAGAGGAGATTAGAAAAATGACGGATTCCTTGAATGACGAACACAGGAAAGAAACAGATCGCATGAAGCAGAGTCAAAGAGATATAGAGGAACTTACAATCTCAATCACAAGCTTGCAAAACCGTTTGAGAGAAAGTGAAGACACAGTTTCTGATCTTGAAGACGCTGGTACAGCTAGTGAAAAGGTAAGAAAAGATCTCTTAAACACAACTAGGATGCAGGAAAAAATAATTCATCACTTGCAAGATGATGCAAAGATGAGCAATGTGAGACTAATAGGTATCAGTGAGAAAGAAGGCGTCAATACAAAGGACATTAAAAGATATGGGCAGAAGGAATAGCAGAAAACTTCCCAAATATGAGGAAACAATCTGACATTCAGGTAACTGAGCCATACAGAATGCAAAGTAACTTCAACCCAATTAAAAACATACCAAGATATATAAGAGACAAGATCCCAGAAATTCACAACAAGAATAATACACTGAAGCCACTAGAGAAAAGAAGCGGATCACATTCAAAGGAAAACCCATCAGAATTACGGCTGACTTCTCTTCACAAACCATGAAGGCAAGAAGAGCATGGAGCAGAGTATTTCAAGTCCTCTAGAAAAGAAATACCAGCCCAGACTACTATACCCTGCAAAACTCTCTTTCAAGTCTGATGGAGAAATGGAATACTTCCATGACCAAGAACAGCTAAAGAATTTCATGATGACAAAGACAACACTACACAGGCTCCTAAAAGACGTTGCAGAAAGGGACCAAAATGATCTAAACTCCAGCAATGAGATCCGAAGCAACCAACTAAATAGGGCAAGCAATTAAACACGGGAGAAAAAGGAGTAAATGACATCAGGTAAATAACATGTCAATAGTAAGTCAATACATCTAAATTCTAACCATCAATGTAAATTGACTCAATTAACCAATTAAGAGAAATAGACTGGCACAGTGGATTAGGAAAAAAAAAATCCAACAATATGCTGTATACAAGAAACACATTTAACTCATAAAGACATTCATAGGCTGAAAGTCAAAGCATGGAACACAATATTACACACCCCAGGACCTCAGAAAAAAGAAGGGGTAGCAATCCTATTCTCAGACAGTCTCAACTTCAAACTAAGAATGATCAAGTGAAATAAAGAAGGCCACTCTATACTGGTTAGGGGAAAAATTCAAGAGGAAGAGGTAACACTCATAAATATGTATGCACCAAACACGGGA
>NW_004524843.1:398224-401097 GCF_000260255.1 Octodon degus
TGCATGGGTTTTAATTTTCTATTTTAGCAGCCTTCTTGTTTAGTTGTTTTTTAGATCAAGAGACATATGCAATATAATTAAGGAATATTTTATAGTTAATAGTGAATAGTGAATATCAAACTATTCAGGCAGTAAATACTGTGTAGTAAAAATCCACCCTTTTTCCTATGTTAAATATGCTCAACACATCTTGGTTTTGTGATGGATATGAAAAATATTCTTCCTTCCTCCCATCTTTCCTTCCTTCCTGCTCTGTCCCTCATTTCTTCCTCACCTATGACTTGATGTTCCTTAGTTGAATATATGAATAGTAACCTCAATATCTAAAGTACCTCATTAGCATGTATTGTGAGCAGGAGCTGTCACACCTATGATGGTTGATTTTTCCTTTCCATGGTTATCACAGAGAGCTCTCATTTCCTAATGTCCTTAGACCAGAGAAAGTGAGGCCAAGCTTCCCACGATGTTGGATGCTTACACAATCTCGTAAGATTGCAAGTAAAGCCAAAATATCATGCCTGCCCAAGACTTAGTATAAGTCATGTCATCAAGCGTCAGGTACTAATAAGCTATCCCTGTAGATACTGTCATTCATCAGTGCTAACAACCTATTACAGAGTCCAATTCTGAAGTCTGACATACCAACCCTCTCTACCACAATCATATGTATTTTTACTTTTTGTTCTTTATTGCAAAATATTCCACTCAGCCTTTAGTCCCACTTAACTCTTTCAAACATACAAAAATAGTCATTCTCATACAACTGGCCTCATTAAAAACAACAATCACCTAATAGTTGAAAAAAATGTATATAGGAGTTTTCTTTTTCTTATTTTACATCACTTGCTCTTGAAATTAGAATAACTTATCTATCTACCTATCCATCCATCTATCTATCTGGCAATTTTATTTCAATTACCCAAATGAAGTTAGAATGTTGTAATTTAATTTGTGTCTCCCCTGGAAATTAAAAAGAAACAGTTATTCTAAAAATAGCAAAGAACTAAAAAATCTACAAAGTATACCTAAAACATGAAAATGTAACATTCAGTAGTATTTCATCTTAAGTTGTGATTATCACTTGATATTTGCCCATGTCATGATGACTATTCTGAAGAGACTTCAGCACCACCGAGTATGTACAGGTTGTCCCTGACTCATTAGTCATTTGTAGGGTACAAAGTACAGATGTGTCACAGATCAGATCCCAGTAATGGGAACAAGGATCCCCAAAACTGTACTCATCCTTGTACAAGAGCACAAAGGTATCACAGTAATGTGGTTCTACAGAATATAGTTTGGTAGGAAAATTATTCATTGCTCTGTATTCTCCTGGATGTTAAGTATGTTCCTTCCAGGAAGTTCAAATGAATCGTTCTATACATTTGTCATATTATTCCTACACACGATAGTCATGCTAACTGTTAGAGATTTCAGTAGTTCATCATTTTCAACTTTCAAAGAGTGCTTTGCTTCACTCTGTCTCCATCACATCGGGACACTCTTATCTACAGCAGTTCCTTCTCATTTTTCTGAACTGACTTACTTTGTCTTGTAATAAAGGGTTCTAACTCTGTGCAATATATTTGGGCCACCTGCCTGTTCCCATAGTTTAACCATCCTATGCTGTTGACTTGCATTTATGTCTCCAGCACTGCTCACCGCTCCCCTTTCCTCACCCTAATAAGGTATAGAGACCTTGCAGGAAGCTCACTGGTTCTACCGAAGACAGCTCCCTCCCAACATCCCCTTCCACCTATACCCATTTTTAACTTTTATTTGGTGTTTGACTACATGGCACCAAACTGTTAAAAACTTTCTTTCCTATCCTCAGGACTTACATATCTGGAATATGGTAGTTGTTGAGAAATATTCTGTGAGTAAACAAGTAGTCTAATTATTAATTTGGACAATTTCCTAAAACTCAGCAGTGGTAGACGATGCCAGAGGAGGAGGTGGGCATTCACCATGCAAGAGTCACATATAACATTTCCTTTGCAGGAAACTTTATCATTAGCAGCCAGGTAAAGAGTTTTCAAAAGTAATTAAAGCCATTCCTGCTTTCAGATAGAGCAAGCCATAATGAGGATTGTTGTGGTATGCAAATAATGACAGGAGGATCCTAAACAACTCTGACATAGTTAGTGCCTACTCCTGGCTGCGGATTAAATGTTGAATGCATTCCCACATCAACACTTTTGCTGCAAATATTCTATAATTAAAAATATTCTTATCTATTTTTTATTAAGTAAAAAGAATGGAATTAAAACTTTGCTTTAGCAAATTAGAAGGCTCTTCTTAAACTCTATTAGTGCTTAATAAAGGTCTTTGGGTTAAATCCTAGGACATGATGTGAAATTTGTATTTTTAACATCATTCTGCTGCTTCATTAAAGTTTACCACTAGTTTATAATTGAAATTCAAAATATGTTTCACTGAAGTTAAACTTCAAATTATAGCTTAATCTTTTAAATGCCTCCAAGTAAATACTGTTTTTATTTTTATAAGTTATATTTATCATTTGAATATAATTTTTGAAGTAATTCTCTAACATGCTTTAATAAAACTTTAACTTGTACTTCTAAATCAATTTTTGACATTCCTATGTCTCATACTAAGGTTTCACTAGGAAACTGATAGTTAATCAAAGATGCCACCTAAAAAGAAGCAATGATTCCAACTCATGCAAATAAAGAATAAATTTTGATGCAAAAATCTTCCTTCACTTCTTTTTTTATTTTTTTTTAAACTTTTTATTCATCTTAGTGAGAAAAAAGATAAAATAGCAAAGAAACAGTTTCAAAACAGGGTAGTAGGACAGATATAATAATTAATACATTGCATATTGTTGCCTTCATAGTAGTTGTTCAGAG
>NW_004524843.1:401258-410396 GCF_000260255.1 Octodon degus
AATAAGTGTTCCACTGCAGTTAAAGAAGCTGTATTTGGAGAAGTTTTTAAAGGACTTTTTCATACTTGAAGCCAGTCTACCGATTATAGGTATCTGAATTCACCAAATAACTCAATATAGTCCAATCTGAATCTGTTTTTGTTTTATTATAATACTCATGAGGATACTGCAAAGAAACAAAAATCAACCCAATCCCTGCTGCTGTAGTTCAAGCTAGCCTTAAGCTCACTATGTAGCCCAGGCTGGCCACAAACTTGCAGCAATCTGCCTGCCTCAGCCTCCCACGTGCTGGGATTTCAGGCCTGTGCCACCACGCCTAGCAACCCTCTTTTCTTGTCCTTAGCAAACTGCTCTGTGAACAAGTAGAATAACATCCCCAAGGAGAATTACAAATGTCATTTTTTATCCAAAGCCCCAAATTTATTTTAATTTGAGTGTTTGATTAAGACGAAAAGGAAGAATATAAAGTTGATTATGAACACATGATCAAAATAAAATAGCACAATCGCATGCTAAATGAATTTGAATGATACAAAATATTTCCACTATGAAGCTTTACTTGTCCTTTCTCTTCATTTTGGAAAGGAAGGCATCTTTGATTTGGGGCAAGGGGTAAGGTCCCTGTTAATGATACTGCACCGAACAGTGACTCGACAGCTCATCAGCTTCTTGTATGCTTTATTGCAGTTAGTCATAATTCACAAATGGTCAAGACATTTTAGAAAAATGGATGCACCTTGAGTCTAAACTCTTTATAAATAGGACGCACATGTGTACCTACCACATTGGTTTTCCACTGTGAGAAACCAAAAGTGTAAACAAGAACCAAAATGTATAATATTATACATTTATAATACCTATGTAAATACCTATATATAAATGTATAATGGGTATTGTAAAATAGAGAGAAAAGGGCTGGCCAAGTAGCTCAGTGGATTAAAGCGCCTTCAAGCAGGCACAGGGACCAGAGGGTTAGATCCCCAGGCCTGCTGTGCCAGCCCCGCCCCCAGAGCATGCTGAGATGGCAATTGAGACTGGGCACACTGGCATGTGCCTGTAATCCCAGCTCTTGGGAGGCTGTAAACAGGCGGATCACTACAAGTCCGATCTAGTAGTGAGACCCTGAAACACCCTGTAGACCCTTCTCTAAAATACAAAAAAAAAAAAAAAAGAAAAGAAAAGAAAGAAAGAAATAGGAAAAAAATATTCAAAACTGGGAAGTGAAACTATGGAGAGGGGAGGGAGAAAGGAAAGAAAGAAAAATTTAAAAAATGAAAACCAAGGGATAAGCTGGAAACAATGCTTTCATAAAAGGGGAGGAAAGGGAGGATGAAAAGAGGATAGGAAAATGGGGACAAATATACCAGGAACAGGTATAAACTCTCTATGATGAATGTGATTGTTACATATATCTAAAATGTACCAATAAAAACCTGGTTAAAAATAATAATTTACATTATCTGCCTGCTACATTGGTATTTTATCAATTTATTACACTCTTCAATCATAATTTTTATGTATTTTATTTTTGTAATGATCCAGAAAAAATTCAAGAAACACATGGAAAAACTTGACCACGAAAAACCTACCCATAATTCCTTTCTCATTTTTCGTCTAACATAGGCAATATTTTGAAATGTTACCTAGTTTTGGCCAATGCTATGTAGGTAGAAATCTTCATGTATATGGAGGAAGGACATAGGCCAGCACTTTTTAAAGCTATCTTCTTTTATTCTTGCCTTTTAGCTTCACCTGTTGAGCCCCTTCTAATTCAGCCTGAAAAGCTACCAAAATCTACAGAGAGAGAAATCATCTCAACAACCACAAAGATGATACCTGTAACACATACTCAAATTAACATTCCTTTTCTTCACCTTCTATCACTAATATAAAATACTGAAACAATGAAAGCTGGGGCTCTGGGTGGATGAATGTGATGACAACGGGCAAATGTGGGGCACAGAATTAGCTTACATAGATAGGTAAAGGACAGGGCACCAGGCGAAAAAGGAAAATAGTTTTTCTTACCTTATAATCACAATACTGCTAAGGAGACAACAAGCCTGGCTCTCCCTGACATTGCTAAGCCAGGACTACTCAGTATGGGTTCATTTTTGTTTAACTCACTGTTGACTCCCTCCCCCCTCCCTTCTTTTCCCTTCCTTCCTTCCTTCCTTCCTTCCTTCCTTCCCTCCCTCCTTCCTTCTGCCCTTCCTTCCTTCCTTCCTTCCCTCCCTCCTTCCTTCTGCCCCTTCCTCTCTCCACTTATTCCTCCTTTCCTGTCTTCCTCCTTTCATTCCTTTTTCCCCTAGTTCTGGGAATGGATCCCAGAACCTACACACTGAACTACTGCCCACAACCTAACCTAGAAAGTTGCTTGGTTTCCCAGGCTGGGATTGAAGCAGTCTTCTTTCTCAGCCTCTCAGAGTGTTGGTGCTGGAACTCTAATCTATTTTCCCTGTGTCTCTATCATTCTGTTTCTTTCCTTCCTTTCTTCTCTTGTCTTGTCTTTCTTCCTTCCTCTCTCCCTCTGTTCTCTCCCTCTCCTTCTTCCCTCTTTCTTTCTTCCCCTTCCCTCTCCCTTGTCCCTTAGTTTTCAGTTCTGGGATTTAAACCCAAGGCCCAGTCATGCTATGCAAATTGTATACTACTGAGCTATATCTGAAGCCCCATTTTTTACTTTTCTGATGTTTATAGCTGATGATAATTTCTAAGTGTTTCAGTTTACCAAACTTAGATGACTACCTTCATACCAATAATTAATTTTAACTTTGATGATGTCCCTTCATTGCTTTACATCAAATAGCTTCCCAAATTTTTAATTTTCTCACAAGAAATGATTTTAGCAGCTTTTTAAAAACATGGCTATATTACTCTGAACTAGTCTAACATCACAAAATAAGCTTTACTTTTTACTCTTTCTCTGGATATTTATCCCATCTTTCAATGAAGCTGCTTCCCACTTAAAAGGTTATGATTCATGCATTACCAGATGAAGAAAACTATAAACCTAATTCTAAGAATTTTCAAATTTTATGATATTCATAAACGTTCAAGACATCATCTCGAAACTTTCTGTGGCATACTGATTAGTCTACCAGTCCTTTTAAAATATATTTTTAATTTTAAAGACAGTAATATTTTTAAAAACATAAAAAACAACACAGTTTCAAAACAAGATTATCAGAAATCAACAATGGTTATTATATTGCACACCGTTAACTTCAAAGTAGTTGTTCAGGTGGCCAGACACAAGCATGGAAAATTGGTCAAAATTTCTTTTAAAAAATAAGAACTAACAATTCCTTTCAATAAACCAATAGAAATTAGTGGTGAAATTATCTTCGCTATCTTGTGTGTGTGTGTATATACACTCTCATCTCTCCTCTACATATATGAATTCAAATTTATAATTTACTAGTTTTCTTACATGTCTTTAATTTTCATGCAAAAGATTTTTACACACAATATTACCTTGTACAATTTGCTTTTGAAAAATTCAGAATTCTTATTTTTATTGTATTGATAAATATAGCTTTTGTTACGTACTTCCAGTGAGCATTTACATTGTTCAGTTCTTTTATCATTGCAGTCAGTGCTACAGTGCATATAGTTATGTGATTATCTTTATAAAAGTTTCTTTTTTCACTGGTACAGGAATTTCTTTAGAGAATATATCTGAAAGGAGCATTGCTAGGGTAAAATTATGTACATCTTTAATTTGAGCAAATTGTTCTCCAAGATGACAATACTAATTTAAATGTCATCCACATTTTAAGAGAGTTTCTGCTCCTCTGCAGCCTCACTAGGATTAACAAGCATTAATAATTTTGCCAATCTGATGCTATTAACTGATATTTACATTTTATTTACTGATGTATTTATATGTATTAAATATTAATATAGATGCATCTATTAATTTATTTGTACTAAATAAGTGTAACTGTTATACTTATTGAAAACCCTTTTTCACACTCATTCTTTCATACTTTGATCATGAGATCTTTTAATATGTATAGATTAAATTATTCTAATGAAATCCTTCTCTTGAAGTTTCTCTTAAAAGTACAGATACTTGGATTATGAATTTTATTTTTTAATTCAGTTATAATTATGATCTGAAAAAAGGTATATCATTTTATTTATAAGATAAAACAAATACCATTTATGTATAGATTTGGCACTCTTTCACTGATTTGTAATTTCCCATTATTTGCTAACTTTTCAAGTCCTTATACTACATTCATTCATCTATTTGTTCTCTCATTTTAAATTTGTCTTCAGAATGAGCAATATATTTTTATTGTTTCCTGCTTTTTACATATTTTAAACATTAGTATTGCTAATTGAGGTAACTAAGACTAAGCTTGACAGTAATTTCATTGCTTATGTTGATGCATTCATTCCACAGCTGTCATAATCCAGTTAATATCTTTCAATCTCGTCACCATGACCCAAAGCTAAGACAACCAAGTCTATTTACTCCAGTGTAACACTTCGCTGACTCCTACACACTTTTACAAATTAGAGAAAATAATAGCTCAGTTCTGTCTTCTATGTGTGTTGCCATTTTGACCTGATTAGATTTTCCTAAAATTAGAAATTAGGTCACTTGTTTAAAAAAAAAATCTTGGAAATATGGAATCCTATCAGCATGTCGATAACACTCAGTGTACTACACAGCAGCATGTAATAGAACTGCAAGATTTCTTCTCTGCTTGGATTACAGACTTTTTCCCACGTGGCAGTTAAAGGAAGATAGTGTAAACTTACTTTTTTTTTTTTAATTGCACACCAATCCTTTATTGTACTGATCTGGAAAAAGACTTACAGTTATGCTCAAATGAGTGCTGGCCCATGTGGTGAGGCCAAGCCAGCTGGAACACGATTCAGAAATCAGACATTGTGAAATGCACTTAGACGTGGTCAGGAGGCATCTTCACTGCCACCAAAACAAGGCAGAGGGATGCTAAGATACACTGCAGGATGTGCTCCTACCCCAGAGGCCAGAGCTCATCCTGTACTGCTGTGAGGAATGGCTTATGTTCTGGTGACCACATGTGGAACTATACAACCACCGCTAGAAGTCCCAGAAGGGTTTTTGTTTACCTAATTTTTCTTTTGTAGAAAAAAAAAAGAAATTCTTTACTTTTTTTCCCTGATATCCAGAAAATTAGGTCATATGAAAATAATAGCATTGATTATCTCTATTATTATTATTATTATTATTATTATTAATGTAGTTGGTTGTTACAGGGTCTCGGACTCATAATGATCCTCTTGTTTTCAGCTTTCCCAGCGCTGGGATTACAGGCATGCAACACCATGCTCCAACTCCATGGTCAGCTCAGACCACCCTGGGCATGTGGCTGGCGCAGCGTGTGGTGCCGGGGATGGAACTGCGGTCCCTGCACTTGCCTAAGCTTACCTAAGCAGGTGCTTTAGTCCACTGAACTATCTCGCTGGCCCATTCCTTATTATTAACAACAAGAAAGCACAGTCATATGAATAATTACTTATTTAATAAACTACTCAGTGCTTTGTACATAAAAGTACTAAGAAACTGTTGAACACAAAGGAATATTAGTTTTATACAGCTATGAATAGATATCTAGAGTTAAGATTTGCATGCAGTACCTATGGAATGAATAACATTGTCTCTAGAGATAAATAACTTAAGGAAAAGCTATTATTAAACTGTTGGGGTGACAGGCAGAGAATATATAAGTCTATTTCAGCATTCTGAAGAAATTAATTATACACACCAAATGCTGAAATTATTGTTAGAAAATAAATTATACAGGAAACCCAGCTGGTCAGATATTCTTTCACACACAAATATATTTTAGGAAATGTTTTATTATATGGGAATGTGCTTATGGTCATATGTACATATATCAATGGATGTGTGTGTGTGTGTATGTGTGTGTGTGTGTGTGTGTGTGTTTCGAGCGTATAACAAAAGAAGGGATGATGAAAATCCTCCAGAAATAATTTTATATACTCAAATTCTTACATTTGGTACCTATATCCTTTGGTAAACACTTATATTACAAGAAGCACAACAAAATACATATTTTTGACTCTGAGATAGTGGAAGTTATAGCTCATTCAGAATTAAAGGACAATTTCCCATCCAACTATAGCTTAACCTAGACCTCATCTAAGGGCGTTCTGGCTGCAGTTGATTCCCCTTTAATCACTTCTAGTTTTTCCACACCCCACAGAATTTTAGCTCAGGAGCACCTCGAAAGCGAAATTACACTTGTCTGGTCTTCTTGGGCCAAATTCAGGATACATTTCCAGATATAAGCCCTGAGGGAAAAGTTTAGAACAGTTTTTGTAGGTCATCCATTGATTTAAAGCATACTAGTTAGTACATGGCCTGTTTCTATCAGCTTATAGATTGCTGAGATGGACTAATAAATAACGAAATCTTTTTAATGGGGAAATAATTATTAATAATTACCTTACTTTAAAAGGAGATGAAAAATAATCATAGGAACTGAAGACATCTTCCTTAATCCCTACACATGAAAAAATAAAAGTAACAATCAACCAATAGAACCAACTGTGAGGTATAAGCAGCCTGCCTTGCCAAACAGATTTGACCTGCTTTTATGTGAGAATGCTCTTGACCTAACAGTGAGCTCACAGGGCTGCACCACTTTCAGAGGTCTCCCAGAGGTGAGTTTGAATGCCCACTAATTATTAATCTGATCAGGATTTTTGTTGATGACTACTAGGGTGAGTGCCTTCTGAATGGTAAATTTTCTTTCTGGGTAAACTCTTAGAAACTCGGTCAGCATGAGCCACACCCTCACAGCCCACACTCTGAAAAGGATTATGTGCAGTTGTGGAGGATTCTGCTGCACAGCATCTCAGATGCACAAACCAGCAAGATTTTGGCTTGACAAAGAGAGAAACGCTTCAGTTCATGAGTTAACGCCGGAGTCATAAGTCTGTAGAGATTCACCAAGTTTCCCTCTGAAGTTCCCACCAATGTACACAGTAGCAGACAGCCCCACTGCCTGGGAAGTCTAATTGAGAACAAGTAAGAATGCAAGCCAAAGAGCTAGTCTTTTTAATTGAAATTCCTGTTTATAGTCTCCAGTAAACTAACAAGTGAGTCTGCTACCATTTAGTTGGAGAACTCTGGGTAAAATTCTAAACTTCCCTAGGTCCTCATTTCCTTTTCTTTAAAATGAAGGCATTAAATTATTAGATCTTCAAAAATTCTTGCAGCACAAAAAACCTGAAGTTCTTGAAGACAAAATGAGATTATATACTTCCTGGCTTACCTACTTATGGAAGCAGTAAGTAACTGTAAGCTAAGTAAAGAATACTTATCAATAGTGGTTTCTAAAAAGGTAAGCTGTGGCATGTACACTGTATATTGTCTGTACACAAATAATACTTCTGTATGAAATAGCATTATATGTATACAAATAGTACTTCTATATTAAAAGACGGTCAAATAGATATTCCTCACTGGAAAGGCAATTATCAGTCCACTTTTAGATCAAAATCAGTTGTGCTGTTATTTTAAGAATTTTTCTTTTTATGAATAGATTTTGGAAAGAATGGAGCAAAAAATATGTATGTACAGGCATTTAAATGGAATGAGCTTGACCTAGAGACCCAGGTCTATTAAAAAAGCTCAGATTATACCTAGAGTTGAAAAATAAAAGATGTAATATGAAACGCAGGAGAACATTAGAAAGACAGTATCAGTAGTAGGGCTTCACTAGAAAAAAATCTAATAAAGTAAGAATATGAACTAAGGGAAAATATTACAAAAATAAAATTATAAATCCAATCACTTGGAACTTAAGGGAAAATTGTTCTAAGAAAATTATATTCCCACAAGCAAAGAAAGCAATAGCATAACTATGACATATAATTTATAATAAATAATTCCAGAATTAGTTTGTGCAAATCAACTTTGGGTTATATTAAAATACCCCTAACTATTAAAACATCTTGGTATTCCATTTACCATATCTTATCTTCTTTTAATAAGAGAATCTATCAACTCTTTATTAAACATGACATGTTAAAATAACACATATTTCTTTAAGGAGGAGAGCTAATCTTTAAGGAATGTAAACTTAGTTTTATTTCCCACTTCAATTTCTTCTTTCTTCAGTAACTATTCAAATAATAAAAAATATGCTTCACTATTGAATAATACATATAAAGAAAGGGGAGGAAATAGGGATGGAGGGAGAAGGTAGGGTGAAGGGGAGGAAGAGAGAGAGAGAGGGAGGAGAGAAGGGAGAGAGAGAGGAGAGAGAGGAGAGGAGTGAGAGACAGAGACAGAGTCAGAGACAGAGGCAGAGACAGACAGAGGGACATATACAGAGAGAACAAAACATCTTTAATTCAAAGCTGATTTCAGAGTGAATTAAAAACTTGAAAATCAGCTCCTGACCTCCTTTAAAACTAACTCCAGAAATGAGTGCTTCATGCTTCATCAACTGTCTTTAGCATAATGAATTATAAAGCGTGGTTAAATCACCTTGCAGGGACTAAACTAATCGGGGCCCCTTTACTTTCCAAATTATTATTCCTCCTAGGTGAAGAGCAGGAGAAGACAGCAGATGGTTAGCTGTCCAACCATGCTAATCTCGAAGGCAGTCAAATGTCAAATGGTCCATGCTATCATTATGTTCCTTTGTGCATAGTGTACGAGTCAGTTTTTGAGGGTCACTAATGGACTAATGATTATAAGTACCTAAATTATTTGAATTACACTGTTATATTTATTATCTAATCTGAATAGGGTCATGTGCTAAATTGTATTCAATTATAATATACCAACTGATGCTAATTGACACAAGTAATAAAAAATAAGCACCCAAATAAAAGTTACAGTTTTATCTGGAAAGTAAGTAAATGATGAGATATAATTATCTCATGCTGAATGTTTAAAAAAATTTTTAAAAAGACTTGAAATCTAAACAGCAAGGTTTCCAGGGCCACCACCACAACTCTAAGAAGTAAAAGTTTTTTTCTTTATGTTTTAAAAATCTGCTTTTATGTTTCTATTCTCAGTAACTTCATCATAGTACAGTCTGGCCTAGTTCATGTCTTCCCTGAGATGTTGCAAAAATCTAAGTCAAACACTAATCTGAC
>NW_004524843.1:411396-413276 GCF_000260255.1 Octodon degus
TACTGAATAAATGGCCTATGATTACTAGGTAAAAATCATTCTCACTGGCTTGAGGGTAGTAAAATAACACTATGGCAGGAGCAAATTAAAAGATCACTGGTTAATCTCAGAGCAAACAGAAGCTTTAAAAAGAATGAAGAATGCAAGCCAGCACCAAGAAGAAGTATCAGCTGTATTTTTATTATCATGTAAACAATGTATAAGTAATTGGCTACCTGTTGTCATCAAATACACGTTCTTATACTCTACCAAAAAGTAATTTGCTTCGGACTCTATGTCATCAACTGAAGTGCTCAAAGCAAGTAAAGATTTCTAGAGATTCAGATTTTCCATTTGCACAGTGATATATTTTTACAAAAATTCTATTGACTAACTCTGAAGCTAATAAAAAAGAAAGTACTAGAGGCATGTAAGTCCTGGACCACATCCTGTAGGAATTTCAAAACCTGTATTAATAACTTGAATAATATTTTGAATCAGTATCACCATTCACTTGGAAGAAAAGCACTAGTGCATTCTCAGATACAATAACACAGCCAAATCTTGCACCTGAACAGACAATGTGAACTTGTAGCACTAAGCCACTCTGGAGAACAATGGTGGCCAAAACTGCTTCCAGCGAGTTCTTGCCAATGACACAGCATCACTGACAGAATTCAAAAAAGGAATAAGTCAACTGAGTGATGTTAAGTTCCAGGCACCAGGTGTGACTGCGGAGTACGAGGCCACAGATGACATAGGCAATAATTTGTCAAGTAAAGAAAAAAGAGACCATCAGTTTCTGAATGATTGCAAACATGAAGCATGAAACTCAGAAATATTTTACACATAAAACCCATTGAGAAAAACACAATATTTTCACTAGTAGTGAAATATATCGGGGCTCAGTTTTATTAATTAAAAAAAGCATGAAGTAGGAGTAATTGGCACTTCATATTTGAAGTGTCATAAACAGCATCTGAATGCAGGTGTATGTCACTGCAGACTGTGGTCTTTTTGCTGCGTTCTTTATAAAAAAAAGTTCTATCACTCTCCCTCCTCTGAATATACATGCTCAGAATTAACAGTCTCTTTATACTTTCTGAATTATTCTATATTAAATGTAGCAGCCTACTTTCCTCTGCTACTAAGTTTCTTAATAAGTTGACAATTTTTAAAGAACTCATTTATTCCTTCATTCATTCATTCATTTCATTCATTTGTTTACTTATACATACATTAAAAATGTTTCTGAACACTAACAACTCAAATAACTGGTCAAATAAATCTGTCACCTGAACAAAAGAGACACATGCCTCTACCAAAGATTTCACAGTACAGAAACTGACTTTGTGTTTAGAAAATATTTCCTCTTTCAAGAGCCATCCTGATAGCTCAGTGGACTAAAGTGCCTGCTCATGCAGAACACAGTGGCCAGAATTCAATTCCAGCCCCGCCCCCAGGGCACACTGAGATTGAGACTGGGTGTGGTCGCATACGCCTGTAATCCCAGCACTTGGGAGGCTGAAAACGGGAGAATCACTGTGAGTCCGATCTATGTAGTGAGACCTTGTAGACCCAGTGCACCCTGTCCTAAGTACAGAAAAAAAAGTGCATCTTTTATATATTCAGTGTGCAGGTCAGACATACTTTTATGCCTTATATATTCATGCTTTTAAATTTTCCATCATTTGCTAAATAAGGACCCTTTTTAATATCAGCTGATTAACAAATATTTCAAACAACTAAGCAGAAGGAATACCTGTCTGCTTTGTATGGGGATGCTAATCTACAAAACACATTCTGTCTATGCAGCAGCAACTGTTTGAGCAGCTATAATAACGTTTTATTGTGCTTTGCCTTCATTACACACACACACACACACACACACACACACACAC
>NW_004524843.1:414531-415786 GCF_000260255.1 Octodon degus
TGGCAATGTCAGAAGTTGTTGACTTGAGCCTTTTACAATTCAGCATATTAATATGGCTTTACTTTTTATACCTCATTTTTATACTTTTCTGCTGGATCATTAAGACCAAGATAAAACAAGACCTATATCACAGAGAGCAAACTGGTCAAGCAACGGCCATCTACATGGTTGACACTGACAAAGGATCTACAAACTGCAATACAGGGTTTCAGGGTAAATCTTAAGGGGATTTGACTGAACTTGGCAGATACAAAAGTTACATTTCTTGGTACTAGACACTTTAAATCAGAATAATTCCTTTCAGCATATGTTGGAGAAGAAATTTCCCAAATATTTGTTTTCATACAAATAAAGTGATAATATCAACTATATGTTAATCTGCTTAGATTTTCAAAATAACCCAGTTCTCTCTTTTCAAAGAATCTGTGACCTCATTTCATGTAGGTAACATAAGAGAACAATGTTTTACTTCACTACTTCACTTTGGTTAACTATGTCATTGCCTGGTTGCTTGGAGTCATTCAAACTTTTAATATTTTAAAAATTAGATAATATTCATTCTATGAGATATTTCCTTTTCACGTGAAATATGCTTGTAATCTTTCCTCAATATTCACATTTTTCCTTATTAAAAACTTATAAAAAGTAAATTTCACATGTTTCAACTTAAGTATATTAAATTATCCCTAGACAGCTCATTTTAATGAAATGTAGAGTCTTCAGGAGTCTAGAGCTTTATGAATCACTTGAGGTCTTGTTCTATTTCTAAAAGGAAACTTCTCAGAATGCAAAATGTAGATATATAAAGAACTAGACAAATACTTATTAGTTTATACAACAAAGAAAAATTTGAAACAATGCAATCTAAAGTTTAAAGTACCAAAAAATATAATTAACAACTTCACTGGTATTTTACTCTAAAGCACTTTTTTATCGTATTTAAACCTATACTAAGAAAATCAATTAATAGCTTCTCATGCTTGTCTCCTTGCAAAAATTCAATCTTATGAGATAGCACATTAACATTTTTAACAATCCAAGTGTTTTCCCAAAAATATGAAAAAAGGAAAAAATTACAGCATTCCCCAAATCTCAGTTACATATTTTTAATTTTTCTATTTGTTTTTTATTTCTCTAACCTGCTAGCTAGCCAATGCCAGTGTATGCATAAATACTTTGAAATATTTAAGCATACTAAAGGAAAATGTACAGTACACTGCTGTGTTTTAATACCTTATAATGCTAGATTTTGCAT
>NW_004524843.1:416906-417959 GCF_000260255.1 Octodon degus
GCTACTTTAATGAGAAGTAATAGAAAAAAAATAGACACCACACATACAAATATTTAGCTTCATTGCTGAAGTAATCTAATCATTTGCACACTAAAACTAATAACTTGATATGAAGTAGAACATTTTTGAGACTATTTTCTGTATAAAAGAAAATGTTCAAAGTTTTTTTTTAATAGCTTATAAGTATAATTTGGGGCATATAGGTTTTTTTTTCCCTTTTCATATACTAACCACTTTTGAGGGCCACTTTATCATGTATTAACTAACACAGTGAAGCCACCGTGAAGAGACAACGACATGTAAACTTTGGCTTAATTCTTCTCAGATATTTCAGCTTTTTCAATATTGCTAATGCAACGACATTTTGTACCTAGGTTCACTTTTTTCTGTAAAGTCCTTTATATGAATGACATTTTATTTCAATGACCAGAATTCCTTAAAAAGAAATGATTTTATCTTTTTCATTGTCTATGATATTTGAGGGTAAGGGTGTCATGGTGATTGACGAGTTTAAACTTGGAGATGTCCCTTTTTACCTAAAAGCAGACATTAAGTGAACACATTTTCTAAAAAGAAAAGTGTTGTGCAGCTAGAGTGCCTTCTCCTGAATGGCTTGATATGTACTAATTCAGTTAAAGAGCTTTGACTGACATTTTCAAAAACATGTTCTTTCCTAAAAATACAGCCAAATGTTAGCTTTCATCTGTATAGGAAACATTACTTAATATGATTTGAAAATGGTTTTATGCTTCTGTGTACTAGTGCGAAGGCATTATGAAGAGAAGAAGGACACAAATATAATAGTGAAAGGCAGATTTTACTCTTTCATGCAAGGAAGGCAATGTCCAGCTCTACGAAGAATCTGGAAGCCTAGATCCGCAACAGCAGAGCTGGAGTCTTACAACAGCTCAGTATGTAATGCAACTCAGGGGGAGAGCGCTGCCTAGCATACATCAGGCTCCGGGCTTCATAATCAACACAAAGAAAATACAACACAGTACAAAAGTCCAAAAAAACTACTGAGTGGCATAAATGGAGAAACACTGAACAAAA
>NW_004524843.1:420209-434067 GCF_000260255.1 Octodon degus
TCTGCCTATTGTAGATATTAAAACCAAGGGTGTGGAGAGGAACATAGGCTTCACTCCTAATGTGCTCTAAATGTACACCCTGAGCAAACACAGGTCAATTTTCAGCATGGCCTGATCATCGTTATTCTTCACAAAGAGTCCTAAAACTATCACAGAGCAAGACAATAGATTCTAATGCATAAGTTCTCTGATGCCATTTGACCCGCCTGGAAGTCAGCCTCCATCTACATAGCTGAAAACAGAACAGGCTGGGACGCCTGTGTGGGCAAAGGTAATAAAAAAAATAAAAAATAAAAAGGTGCTCTGGGCAGCAAGTGGCACCTTGCAAACTCTGATGGGCTTGACCCTCTTGCTGGTTGGACCCTGCTGGCCTGTTTGCACATGGCTTTCTGTGGCTGATTTTCAGCTTGTCAGAGAATTTTCTCAGCCTGTATCTATGCAGGAGTCCAGAGGCCACAGCAGCTAAGTATTTGTCCTCAGGAGGCTGGCGAAAAGCCCAGACACCTCAGGGAATCCAGGATGATGGAAAAGGAATTTTTCTTGTCCTTAAGCAAGAAATACAGTTGGCCAAATTCCTGAACCCAAAGAACAGAGTTAAGATCAACAAACGTTAAACTTATAATTATGCAATCTTTCTGTATTTAAAAAATAACTTAAAATCTCATAGAAAATAAGGGCAAAATATATGAGTTGGATATTTTCTATCTTCCAAACATCAAATTTCCACTTAGGATAAAGCCTAATTTAGTGAATTTCAGAAGGTATGGATCTAATTATCTCATAAAAATTATAAAGAAATCCTATATTGCTTCTAGATTGTTTAGTGCATGGCACTGTATACATCAGCTCATATTTGGGTTTCACTAGGATTTTGTAAATTTAAACATCATACTATTAACATGGAACAGACCCAGGACAGGATGTTCCCTGGGCATGCGGGCGCACACACCTTTGGCAGGTGGACCGATATAAAACATCCAGACCCAGGCCGGGGGAGGGGGGGAGGGAGGGTCCCAGGCACATGGAGTCATCAGCAAGACCAGCAGCTTGGAAGCATCTGAAGCAGCAGTGAGGAGCCAGCAGTTGGGCTCTTGAGAACTCCACCAACAGCCGACCAGTGCCAGCCCCTACATCCACAGGCCAAGATGAGCTCCATGCCCAGCACAATTCCCATGGGAAACGGGGCTGGCATATGCCACTCATTTCTGGGATCTGAGTGGACACCTCACAGTTCTGCAAACACCAGAGGTGTTTTTCTACTTTTATTCTCCCTTGTTCAATTACTATCTCTTTCCTGTCTGATGGGAGGCTGTCTTGTTTTGTCTAGCTTTTTTTTCTTCCTTCTGCTTTTGGACACTTTTCTTTTTTGTGCCTCTCCTTTCTTTCTTGGATCTACTATTTTTTACTTTCTTTTCTATTCTCCTTCTCTCTCTTTTTTCACTGTTTCTGCTTCTTACCTATTGTTTTTGTTTTCTTGTACTGATCCTCTTTCCCTTTCTCCTCAACTATGTTCTGAACTTAAACTTTCAAGTGAGTAAACATTGTCCCTTCCCTTTCTGATTACTCCTTCACATTCCATCTCATTCTTTCCCTCTTGTGTCCTCCAGTTTTCCAAAATTCAGGCCATCATCCTTTTACATCAGCCTTGACTCCACTTTATTTGACTCATTTATCACTTTTTCCAGTTCCCTGCCCATCATAACACTTCCCACCCCTTCAAAAGGATCAGTCCACTAAGGGGGAAAATCACTGTATCCAAGTACATGATATATGTTTCATCATTTTGTTTGATAACTTTATAGTTTGCTGCTGTGGTTGGAGGTAGCAGGTTAATGGTTACCATAGTCTGTCACTAGTTAAGTTATACTTGAAACTACTGATATTACTAACTGTACTTCTTTAGCCAACATGTCATAAATGTTATTATCAGTTTTTCTCCCCTGTGTAATAATTCTGTATTAGAAGAGGTCATACTTACCACCACAAACCAGTCAAGGTATAGATGCTGAGCCAAATAGTAACTCTGTATTGTATAAAAATTGGGAAGGCAGGTTCTTGGGATAGCTAGAAAGAAACACCTACATGCAGAAGACATCCTTGAAAAACAGATATCTCCTAGGAAAGCCTCAACACTAGTGATGATGCTATCATAAGAAATTGGCAAACAATTCTACCTCCAGAAGATTTAGTGTTTCTGTTTTAATATTTAAATATTTGATCCATTTTGACTGTAGCTTTGTGCATGGTGATAGGCATGGTTCTAGTTTTTGCCTTCGGCATGTGGAAAGCCAGTTTTTCCAACACAATTTATTAAAGAGGCTGTCTTTCAAAGGGAGCATGTTTGGTCCCTTTATCAAAGATAAGGTGGCTGAGTGTGTTTGTAGTTGTGTCTGCATCTTCTAATCTGTTCCGTTCATCCTCAGGTCTGTCATGAACATAGAAAACAAAATAAAGTACAAAAAGAGATCTTTTCCTTATTACTAGCTGCAAATCTATCTTCCAGATGTGATATTCTATCTCCTCCTTCATTAAGTCAGTTGCGTATATTTCAATGGAAGCTTTAGTCCCTTCGGTTTATATCTGGGTCTGTTTCACGGATTCCAATTCTTTCCTATGCTGGGCCTTTTTTGTGTTTGTTTCCATCATTTTTCTAAGATCATCTATCCTTTTCTCTGTGTCTTCTCTAGTATCTTAAATTTTAAGCATCCTTTCTTTTTTTACTTTGGAGATTATTTTCTCTATAACATTTTCCACTTTTTTTCTCCTATCACTAAGGTTTTAGAAAGTTTGTGTGTTTGACTTCCTATTTTGCTTATCTTATTGTGATCTGGGCTTGTCCTGTGTGTGCTGGTTATCTGGGATTGCATTTCACTTCTTTATACATACTTAATGCAAGCTCAGTCAATATACCATTAGCATAACTCACAGTTCTAGAGAAAATATTCCTAAAATTCATTTGAAACCAGAAAAGACCTAGAAATAGCAGAGGTATTCCTGGGTGACAAAGGCAAGGTAGAAGGTACCACAACTTCTGAAATGAAATTATATTACAAAGCTACTGTGATAAAATAAGCATGGCACTTGGGGAAAAAAATAGACCTAAGGAACACTGGAACAGATTACAAGATGCAGACACAACTACCAACATACTCAGCCACCTTTGACAAAAGGGCCAACCATGCTCACTGGTAGAAAGACAGCCTCTATAACAAATGGTGCTGGAAAACCTAGTTCTGCATATGCCAAAGACTGAAAGTGGACCCATGTTTACCACCAGGCACTAAACAAAGTCAAAATGGATCAAAGTTCTAACTATTAAAAGACTGAGATTGGGAAAATAGTTTGGAGGTCTAAGCACCTGACTGGCCATTGCAAAGATCTGAGTTTGATCCCCAGTACAGCATGCCTTGATGGCCCAGAACCCCAGGCATGGTGGTGCATGCCTGTAATCCCAGCCCTGGGGAGGCTGCAACAAGAGAGTCACTGAAGTCTGAACTGTGCAGCCAGATTGTACATCAAATAAATAAAAATGTAAAAATAAATAAATAAATACTAAAACAGAAATGCTGGATCTACTGGAAGAGAAAGTAGGTAGAAATCTTGAGCACATAAAGATAGGCAGAGAATTTATAAACAAAGCCCAAACTGCACAGAAAACACTTCAAAGGATCAACAACTGTGATCTCATCTTATTAAAGTTTTTGCACATCAAAAGAAATCACAAAAGAGTAAAAAAAACCCCAAAGAGTGGCAAAAATTATTAGCTGACAATCCCTTAGATAAAGGACTTATATCTAGAATATATAAAGAATTGAAAAACTCAGACCTCCAAAATTAAACAACCCAATCAAAAAATGGACATCTGAGATGAATAAACACTCTCAGATGAAGAAATACAGACAGGAAACAAATATATGAAAAAATGTTCAACATCATCAGTCACTTGACAGATGCAAATTAAAATGACTTTGGGATTCCATTTAACCCCAGAAAAAACAGCTGTCATCAACAAATCAACCAATAACAAATGCTGGAGGGGCTGTGTGGATGAAGGAACTCTTGTGCACTATTGGAGCGAATGTAGACCGGTACAACCACTGTGGAAGTCAGTGAGGAGATGCCTCAAGTAGCTAGCATTAATGGTCCCATTAGACCAATATAGGTTAAAGAACTCATAATTCTGTGATAAAATAAGCAAGGCACTTGGGGAAAAAACAGACCTGGAACACTGGAACAGATTGCAAGATGCAGACACAACTACCAACATACTCAGCCACCTTTGACAAAGGGGCCAAACATGTTCACTGGTAGAAAGACAGCCTCTATAACAAATGGTGCTGGAAAGAACTCATAATTTTTCATGTAAAAATCATGTTAAACATTGATTCTTATACAGCCATTGTTTTTATTTCCTAAAGAAATAAAATTTTGTATCATTGTTTTATTTCTTTAGGAAATAAAAACATCATGCCACAGTGATATATGTTTTTAGCAGCATGATTTGCAATAGCTAAACTTGGAAACAACCCAATTTCCCATGAACCAAGGACTGGTTTAAAAAGATGTGGTCTTTTTATACACTGGAGTACTTCTCAGCATAAAGAAGAATAAACTTTAGACTTGTATAGGTAAGATTCACCATGAAGAATAGGTATTGGAAAATGAGAAGAAATTGTCTAAAAGGGAAGAGTTACTGGGGAATGGAGAAAAGTACGATGGAAAAATGAAAAAAAAATATATATATACATGTAAATATGCAAAAGAGTTAAGACAGTTATACTACCAAGTTGCATTAGTTCATTGAAAAGCAAGGCTTGTGCTTGTATTTTTTGTGTGTGCTTGTATTATTTTATCACTTTTTCATGCCTTCATCTTGTAATTTGAGCAACTATTTTGAAGATAATAAGCAATGTACCATTGTTACTGTCCTATCTTATTTTTGAAATTTTGTATCATTGTTTTTGTTTTTTATTTTTAAAATTAGAAAAAATTTAAAAAATGAACAATGATCAAAAATTTATCACATGAGACTATCAACTGATATTTATACTTACAAAATTTTATCGTTTTATTCAACTTCTAATAATATGTCTTACATTTTTACATATAAATCAATTTTATTTGCAAGTAAAAGCTCATTTTTCAAGAATATTGAAAATAAGTTTTCTTTCTTAAGAAAATAAGCTTAGGGTCTAAACTGTAGAGCTTTTTGGGAAGGAAAATGCCCTGCATCTCTTTTATGTAAAAGAACTCATAATTTTTCATGTAAAAATCATGTTAAACATGGATTCTTATACAGCCATTGCAATTCAAGTTATCCTTCTTTATCTGACCTTTTTATATTCATGAAAATGTGTACATTACATGATAAACATGCAGTACTATCCAGCTAAAGTTGTGATGTTGTTACTGAGAACATAAAAGCATTTTTGAAATAAAATAAGAAGGTAGACTTCTTTATGATGCTTGTAAGAAGCTCACTGGACCATTTTGGTCTGCCTGTTCTAGGACTTTACATGCTTTTTATATGTGTCCTAAAATTACCACTACAAGCAACAGGGTTCTGCTGTGCTGGCCAAGCTAAAGCAGGCTGACTTTCCCATCTCCTTACCCAAGGACCATCTAGGCCCCATTAGCCATGCCTCTGTGTAAAGCTTGATCCATCGACTCGTCTATTCTGTCACTATCCCGGGTACCTGAATTGATGTCTGGACTCTGCCACATAAACAATGTTCATTTGTGTTTGCACCAACACTGGAAGGGCCCAAAGGCTTTAGTTTCTCCTCTGACATAAATATATACATTGGCCACTGAGTAAAATGATGAGAGCTTCCCCCTCTGTTATTCCTCTCAGCCTCAGATATTTACTCACTACATTTTTATTATTGTAGGTAAATGAAACAGTTGAAATGCCTCAATTCGAAATTGATTAAAAAATATATAAAATTATTTATAAACACCTGTAAAACTAGACTAAACTAGCTTATCATATCAGTGATGGTACTATGATTTTCCCCTTGCTTGTGGCCTTAGCACTCTGCAGAAGATGTTATTTTAGTTTGGATTCTACTAGAATAAGACTGTGTGATGAGAATTTATGTGCACATAGCTCATTTAACAGTAGACTTCAGGAAGCACTAATGAGAAATGCAAAAGGGAAGGGAAGAAAAGAGGGTGTGCTCCAATATAGGGTGTGTTCCTGGTCACTGCCATGGCTTAGAGCCTAGTTGGTAAATTCTGGAAGACAAAATAGAATATAACTTGGCTATATCTCCATTTGGAGGTAAGGAAGCTAGATATTCACCTCCAAACGGAAAATGCTACTAGCTAGGACAGTAACCTCTGAAGAGGTAAAACCTGCCCTATGTGGGAGCTGAGAGAAGGCCCTCTGATGGGGAATGATGAGCCTGGCAGAGTGATGTGAAGTGGTCTGGCCAGTGCAGAGTAGAACATTGGCAGACATAAAAAGCTGATGTCACCGACATACTGCATAGTGAGTACTGCATGTGTGGTTGCTGGATATTGTCAGGCAATCTTTAAATGAGATAACAAAAGTGAGATTTAAAGCAAAATTATTTTTCAGTCATCTACTATAGGCCAAGAAACACTGTGCTGTGTGAAAATCCTATGGCAAAATTTCTGTGAAACCCATATCCACTTCTGTTATGATTTAGATATAGAATACAACACCCTAAACACTCATGTGCAGGGATTAAAGAAGATTAGTGGATCACGGATTGCTACATTCATCAGTATATTCATTCACTGAGAGTTCAGCAGCTGAGCGTGCTGTTATGAGGCAGGACCTAGTCAGAACTAGATCACTGGGAAAGTGATCGCAAAGGATACATCTCATCACCAGCAGCTCCTTTTTCCTGCTGCTTCCTGGTCACCATGACATAAGCCACTGTTTTCTGCCCTTTCATGGCCTTCCTGCCTTGGAGCCAGCTGACTATGGATAGAATCCTTTAAAACCTGTGAGCTAAAATAAACCTCTCTTTCTTTAAGTTGTAGGTGTATGGTATTTAATCCCAGAGAAGAGAAAAGTGACTAATACAACCTCCCAATATTGCTTTTGTATTTCTTATTATACATGTATTTTTATATTTTAGGTGTTAGTTCCTTAAAACTCCTGCAGGGGCAGAGAGGTGTCTAAAGGTATCTTTCGGCAGCAAAGGTCTTCCTCTTTCACCTCCCATATCTCTCATCATAATGCAGGTAAAAAAGCAAAACTCAAATAGAAAATCTGCAAAAGATTTAATTTTTATCCTACATTGTAGTTAAATGTCAAAAATTCTTCTCATGCTATGAGAAATTATGTAAGCATGTAAAGGGATGGATGTTGAAAACATTTGCACTTTACCAAGAGGTAAAATATATAAAATAGACATTGAAATATCAGATAATCGTGAGAAATGCTTGAAAGTGTACCCTACCAAGTCAACGTAAGGGTAACTTTTCTGTGAAAATAAAATTATCATTATATTTTCAAAAGATTTTTCCCAGCATAAACTTAAAAGTAACATGAAGACTGTGATGAAGCAATTGGAAGAAGTTAGAACTATGAAGTGGTGTTCATTCTGCTCAACTTGCCAAGTTTAACAGCATTATGTTTATCAGTGAAGGCACTAGCAAAAAAAGATGTTCTGAACTTCATAATAGTATATTTGAGCCCCTCCCACTGTGATCCAGGTGAACTGCCTGGGAAGGCCCAGAGGGCGGGGCCTCATTGCTGCCATGAAGGAGGTGAACTACACAGGAAAGCCCGGAGACCAGAGAGAACTCCAGCACCACAATAGGGTCCCAAGTAGGGCACATACAACAGACAGGCGGGAGTAGTGATGCAGAAAAGCCCGAGGCCCCAGTAATAATATGTGCCAACAGCTAGTAAATTAGGAGGAGGACAGTGTTATGCTTGGAGACAGAGACACATGAAATAGAGGTAGGTGGGGGTGGGGAGGTACCCCATGCTCTCTTTTTTTGCTTTTCTCCTTTGTTTCTTTTCTTTTCCTCTCTCCTTTTCTTTTCTTTTCTTTTCTTTCATGTGTGTGCTTGTCTTTTCTTCTCTTTTCCAAATGGCTGGGAAGAACTCCAGCCACAGAAAACTAATCCCATTCCCCAAATCCAGAGACCAAGTCCAGATAACCCTTGCTTACTCCTTTGTTCTCCCTCTTTTGCCCTTTTCCATAGTTGCCCAAAGCCTACATGATTATTTGTGTTCTTCAGCCTTGCTTCTATTTTCTTTTCAGTTATCTTTTTTTTTAAATCCACTATCCTTCTTAAAGTTCCCCACCACAGTGTAAAACCACTTTACCAAGGGGAAACACTTTGCATGCACATTCCCAAGTTATGATTGGTTCTATTATATAATTGCCAAATTTGCTCTTATGGTTTAAGGTACAAAATTAATAGTTACCACAGTGTGTCAGTTTCTAAACTATGCTTGATGCTACTGTTATTGCTAATTATACTACTTTAGCTAAGATGTTATACCTGTTGTAATCAGTTGTTCTCCCTTCTGTAACAATACTGGGAAGCTCTGAGGTAATAACTTCACTACATCCAGCATCAAAGAATAAGCAAACCAATAGCAACAACTCACTTTTAATTAACTGAGAAGCTAGGATCTTGGGACAGACACATACCAACAACCTCCTATACACAGAAGACATCCCTGAAGAATAGACTTTTCTTAGAGAGGACTTGATACTAGTGACATAGCTACCTACTAGAAAACTTACAAGGCTCAAATAGGGAAAAAGTTTTGAAATAGAAAGTGACAAAATGCAATGGTAAGATGCAATCTTACAGCATCCAGAACACAATGAGATAGAGGAAAATGGAAGACATACCACAGACACTTCAAAATTCATAGCAACTGAAGAAACAAATCCATGAATGGAAGAAATCAGATCATAAATGATCTATAAGGTAGAAAATAAAATGGCAATAATCATAAAGGAAGTGCTCAATAAATTTAGAGTAGAGATAGACAAAAAACAGAGAGAAATGAAGGGAACTGTGAAAGATCAATACAGGAAAAAAATAGAATTTATGAAACAAATTCAAACAGATAATCAGGAAATTAAGAATACCACTGAAAACTAGCAAAACTGCTGGAACCAAACTGAAGATAGATTTTCAGACCTTGAAGACAGAATTGTGAGTAGTGATCAGAAAAGGAAAGATCTCTTTAAAATAACAAGGAAATTGTCAGCCTGACAGCTCAGTGGACTAAAGCACCTGCTTAAGCAGAGTGCAGCGGCCAGTGTGATCCTACGCACACTGGGCCAGCTCCGCCTCTGGAGCCTGCTGACATGGTGATTGAGAGTGGGCGTGGTGGCACACACCTGTAATCCCAGCACCTGGGAGGCTGAAAACAAGAGAATCACTACGAATCCAATCTACACAGTGAGACCCTGTACACCCTGTAGACCCTGTCCTAAATACAGGGAGCAGAAAGAAAACACTTAAAATAACAAGGAATCAGGAAATAATAATAGCCACAAAACAGAATAGAAAACAATATATCAACAAAACAGCAGGAGTTAACACAAATAATAAGTCTATTTGCAAAAGTAACAGCAGAAAATTTCCCAAGCATGGGGAAAAAAATCTGACACACAGATAATGAGGAATATAGAACTCCAATTAACCATAACTAAAATAAATCTAGCTCAGGCATATAATGATCAGGTTTCCAGAAATTCAGCACAAGCACATGATATTAAAGCTGTGAGAGAAAAGAAATAGATCACCTATAATGGAAAGCCCATTAGAATTACAGCAGATTTCTCAAAAACTTCAAACCAAGATCTTGGCATAAAGTATTTCAAGTCCTGTAAGAAAACAACTTTCAACTTGGATTATGTATCCTGCAAAACTATCTTTTAAAATTAATGGTAAAATAAGATAATTCCATGACAAAGAACTGAAGAAATTCCTAATGAAGAAACCCTACAAAGAGTACTGAAAGATATAGACAGAGAAAAAAAATGACTACAGTTTTAAGAACAATAACAACAGAGAAAAACCACTAGGCAGGGAAAGCAATTAACACACGGAGTGGGGGGGGGGGCACAGGGAACAAACAAGAAATTAACATGACAAAGAGTAAGCCAATATATATCAGTGGGAACCAGAAATGTAAATGGCCCCAGTTCACCAATCAACAGAAACAGCCTGGCACGGTAGACCAAGAAACAAGATCCAGCAATATACTGTGCATAAGAAATACATTTAAGTGAAGAATAAAGTCATAAACTGAAAATCAAAAAAATGAAAAACAATCTTTCATGCAATAGGAACCCAGAAAAAAGCAGAGGTAGCTGTTCTGTTTGCAGACAATGTAAATTTCTAACCAAAAATGATCAAATGAGATAAAGAAGGTTATTATATACTTATTAGGGGAATACTTCAAAAGGAAGAGATAACAATCATAAATATGTGTGAACAAAATACAGAAGCACCCAACTATATAAGACAATTCTAATAGATATGAAAAATCAAATAAGGAATAACACAATTGTAATGGGAGCCCTTAACACCCCAATGTCACAAAGAGGTGAACTAGGCAAAAAAATTATCAAAGAAATATTAGAACTGAGCTAAATCTGTGACCAAGTGGACTTGGTAGATGTTTTCAGAATGTCCCACCTATTATCATCAAAATACACATTGTTCTCAGCTGCTCAGGGATGTTCTCTAAAATAGAGCATATTCTAGCCCACAGAACATGTTTGAGTAAATGCATAGGAACGGAGATTATCTCAAGTATATTACCTGACCACATTACAATGAAATGGAAAGCTTATGGCAAAAGAAACTGCAAAAACTCCTGACACATGGTAATTAAATAACACCCTTTGCACAATCAGTGGATCGCAGACAAAATGAAATAAGAATTTAAACAGCATTGCCAATTACATGAAAATGTAGCTACAACATTATGGAATCTGTAAGATGCAATGAAAGCAGTCCTAATACTGAAATTTAGAGTGGGGAATTCTCACATCAGGAAAACTGAACAAGCACACACAGAGAGTCCAATGTTGCAGTTCAAATTTCTGGAAAAAGAAGAGTAAGAAAAGCCTAAAGCCCATACAAGGGAGGAAATTATAAATACTGCCTTCTGTCAGTCAAAGTTTATTTTTATTAATATATGTTTGCACTAAAGATTGGTTACAGTTATCATGGGGAGTTGGTACATGTACACAACTCACCTTAATGCTTTTTGCATCCCCTGCTCCACCCATCTCTCCTACCTCTTCCCCATTTCATCTACAAAGTGTCTATTTCCAAATTATTCCTCAAGTCTTTTTCCATCCCCTTTTGCTCCTTTCCTTCATTCTTCCCTCCGCTCTTATTCCCCTTCACATTTCAGAAAGACTAAGCTCCTTATTTATATTTTAGATTTTTTATATAAGAGGAACTATGTGGTATTTAAGCTGATATTTCACTGAATACCATGGTATTGAATCTAAGACTTTAGCATACACATACCTCATTTGTTTCCCTTAAAAGTTTTCTGAGCCAGGTAAGATACTATGTCTCTTCATTTGTGAAAAAAAAAAATTGAGCAATTTCTCAGCTATCCATGAAAAACACAGGAAGTATAAAGCATATTACAATGATGTTAGGGTTAGGCTCTTGTTATTCTGTTTTTTCACAGAAAACCAAATATCATAGCCAGAGATCACTATTAACATGCTCTGGAAGAGAACTCAGGACTGAAAGACTGCAGTATTTTCTGTTAACATATAAGCAGAACAAAGGAAGTCTATAAGATATTGATTTTCACTTCATTTTGAGTCTGTATTAATGATACTTTCCAGGAGCATCTTTATAACAGGTGGGTTTATAATTAGTACCCATGGTATTCACAGAGATTTTAAATATGAATTGATCTGGAGAAAAAAGCATTTTTGCTATTCTCTGGCATACATATCATGTAGAATGAGCGCTGTATATTTTAAAGGTTTAGCTAATAAATATTTCAATTAGGCATAAAAATCAAAGGATATATATCATACTATCATAAGAGTTCTTACTAATTATGCATGATTTATTCTAATGATGTTTAAGAAGTATAATTTATTAAGTATTCTTGTTCTGGAGACATGTCACAATCTAATGGGCACACTGCACTGAGTCATGAATGATCTCTAATTAGAAATAGATAGTCCACAAGAAGATGTAAGAATTTGATTAGGATGTAAGCTTATATATCCATATAATTCATGCAGACTATCTCTTTTATGACTTTTATTAATGAGAAAGAAGAGGTGCAGAATTCTGAAAGCTTTAAAATATAAAATAAACTCATAATTTTAGTCAATATAAATGTACTGAAATACTTTAGGAATCCAAACCTTATCACACAGAGTGGGAAAAAATATCTTCCATGGAAAAATATGCCTGTTTACAAGCAAGCTGAGATGAAATATGAATTCTTATTAAAATAATTATTTTAAATGATAAATTCTTCACACTTTTGGATACCTCTGACTTTTTAAAACAAAAAAAATTAATCCATAGTTTGATTCAAAACAAACAACTTGGCAACACCACAAGTGGCACTGGTCCAGGAATATTTTACATCTTCATCAGAGGAGTTAGTTAACATATACAACCAGAGAAAGATTTATTAAAAAGCACATTGGCAATTACAAACTGACTTTCAATGCTCACATGAGTGGAAGTCAAATAGCATGTTAGTGAGTGGCTGGCTAAGCCCACTGCTGTAGGAAGCGAGGTTAAATTACTGGAGGACACAGACACACCTGGAGCAATCTTCTCTCCCACCCCAAGAGACATTACAATTCCTTAACAACCAGGCAAATTTCCTCAAACTTCTTCTTGAAAAAAATTATTTTTCAGTATTTTAAATTGAAAACAAGTTGGCAAGCAGCACTTGAGTGGAAAACATTTTTGCATGTTCATTGCTAAGCTCAGTTCAAAAAACACCTCACTCTAATACTGAGCACAATTTTTATGTGAAGGAGTGTGAACACCCAACCCTGCAGCCAGTGATGCTCATCATAGGAAACCATCTTGCAGAGAAAATCACCCTATGGAATAAGCTGTGACTTTTAGTGGGCGCAGAGTGGGAATGGATATTCTCAACATACTCTGGCATTTTGGAAGATCAAAAAATACATACGTCCTTTTCTTTGGCCAAAGGGGAAAACCAGTAAAAGAAAATCTAAGTGACTTCAAATGCCCTGAGCTTTGACAGGCCTTCAAAGGAAGGACTCTTCCTATTGGGAAGGCTAACTTGCTATGCATCCATCAAGATCATGAAGTTGGAAAGCAACTGATTCACAGACACAACCCTAGAGACTTACTTCCACATGTGGAATGTTCCAAGCCAAGTCAGGCCAGGCTGCTGCAGTCTATAAACTGTGGAATAAGATTTTTTTTTTAATTTGTGGCACTAGGTATTGAATTCAGAGCCTTGTGCATGCTAGTCAAGTGCTATACCACTAAGCCTCATCTTCAGCAAGAATGGTTTTCTCTACTTGCCTTAACGAGCTAACAAAATAAACTGTTTACACGTAAGTCCAAAAATCTAACCATGTACAACTTTGAAGCAGGACAGTCCCACATTTCTTTTCCTGTCTCCTGTCTTCATTCACCACCCTCCCCCCTTTTTTTTTTTGAACAATCATCTACCGAGAGACAGCACAGCAGCAACTGGCATGTCATGACAAGCAGCCCGTATTGAGACCAGAATGACAGGCATTCCAAGTATGAACTGACTATTACAAATTGCCATCTTCAGTGCAGTTGCTTAGTTCACAGGTGTCAGTATATATAGTTAGTCAGGGTGAGAATCTTTCCAATTAACTGCTAGATT
>NW_004524843.1:434793-455264 GCF_000260255.1 Octodon degus
AGTTACATTCTCTTAATGAATAGAGGGATTTGTTCTAATGGTGTTTGTAAATAGGATATCATGTCCACATCTTGTACAGCAATTAATCTCTAGGAAGAATGTATGCAATGTGTTAATTATTGAAACTGTCCTACCAATTTGGTTTGAAATTGTCTCATTACTATTTGCTTCTCAATAAAATTATGGGGAAAAAATAAAATAAAATGTACACACAGGGCCAGCGAGATAGCTCAGCATTCTAAAGGGCCTGCTTAGGCAAGCTTAGGCATGTGCACAGGGACCGTGATTTGATACCCAGCACCACATACCAGCCCAGCCCTGCCCTCCAGGTCAGGGCTGCACTGGCCACAAATAAATAAAATAAAATAAAATGTACACATTAACAAAAAGAAAAAGAAAATAAACTGAATGGTCTACATGGAAAGGACACTTTATCTGATTTCCTAGGGAAAGTCCTCACATTCCCTTGTGTTGGGAATTCCACATTAAATTTATATCCAAAATATCCTTTCTTTAGGCACATACTCATATTTAAATTAAAACTGCTCCATTAATTGTTTAATGTGTTGATAGCATGAAATAGTCTATCACTTTTTACATAAGGTTATTTAGATCATAGTTAGTCATTTACTTAATTGTGGACTAAGGATTGAGAAACAGACCCATCTAGAAAAAGGGGGGAAGAACTAGGCAAAAATACATAGCAAGCTAACTCAAGACACCCATAGAAAAGGACAAAAGGGATGGTAATTGGCTTTTCTATCAATGAGAGGAAAATCAGACATGATCCATGGAAGACACTGCAGCATTTAGCAAATTAATTACTCTGCAAGTCATCACAGCGAGACACTGCTTAATGCAACTGAGTATATTTTGAGAGATGGAAGGAGGAAAAAAAAGTTCATAAAAGAAAACTAGAGCAGAATGGTAGGAATAGTTTACTGCTGTTTTTAGGCCTATTCTTTAAAGCAATTTTAATCTCTTTATGTATACTGAGTGAATTGCATTTTATGTTTCTCCTCAGTGGTTTTTAAAATATTAACACTGACCTGCTAGTTCTCTTTGATTTATAGTTTTGCAATACTTACAACTAGCCATGCCTAAACTAATGTGCTGTTTTAAAAACGCTCCTAAAAATGCTCCTCGCTGCCCCATCAGAATCAGAGTCAGTTTCTGTCTCCCTTGCTTATTCTTTCAAACTTTCTACATGCTTTTGTTTCAGGTATTACTTTGAAAATAAATAATAGTTGAAATTTTGAAATTCAGCTGACAATCTTTGTCTTTTAAAAAGGGCATTTAATCAGTTTGTATTTATATCATTATCAAAATATTTGGTCTGATTGTTCCATCTTATGTTTTCTATTTGTTTCCACTGTACTAAATGAATGGTTTCATATTTCTGACCATTTTTTAGAGTATTCTTTTTAATTAGCACTGTATTATTCTCTCCATTATTAGTTTTGTTTTCTTTGATTTACTTAGAAATTACAGCATGCATCCTTAACTTATCAGTTTTATGTTCCTTCAGGAAATTCACAGACAAAAGAACAAACTTAACTTCACTTAAATTTCCCTTGACTCATATTAGTTTTTTCTTATGTATTTTAATCACTCAATTCAATTTACTCTATTTTAGTATTACTTTATGAGACCAAATTTCATTTAAATTTAGCCACACATTGATCACCTCCTTTTACTCTTTATTGCTTCCTGCCTCCCTGAGATAAGATTCTTATTATATAAAGTAACTCTTTTCATTCAGGTTTACTAATGATAAACTCCGGTATTTTTGGCCTAAACTGGTTTTAGGGCCAGTGAACTAGCTCAACGGAATAAGTGCCTGCTTAGGCAAGCGCAGGGATCGGGTTTGATCCCCAGCACCACATGCCATACTGGGTGCGCTGTGCTGCCCACCAAGATCCAGCACGGTGGCACACGCTTGTAATCCCAGTACTGGGGAGGCTGAAAATGAGGATCACTGAGTCTGATCTTCATAGTGAGACCCTGTACAAAACACATTAAAAACAAACAAACAAACAAAAAACCCTGGTTTTACTCCATTTTACATGTCAAGAGCATTTCTGCTATCAATGTATAGTTCAGTAGTAACCTTCATTCAATACACCAAACTCAACGTTTCACTGTGTCCTGGTTTCCACTTGTATTATTTTCTAATTTGTGCATACGTGTGTGTGTGTGTGTGTGTGTGTGTGTGCGTGCGTGCGTGCGTGCATGCGTGCAGGGTCTCACTACTCAGCTCAGACTCCTTGTGATTCTCCTGTTTTCAGCCTCCCTAGTGTGGGGATTAAAGGCGTGTGCCACCACAAACCAGACTCCATCCCCGGCTCAGCCCACCTATGGGCAGGGCTGGCACAGCATGTGGTGCCAGGGATCGAACCCTGGCCCCCGTACTTACCTAAGCAAGTGCTTAGTCCACCGAGCTATCTCGCCAACCCTTCCACTGGTATTATTAATGGTGCTAAACTCCAACTATTGAAGGAGATGTCTCTTTTTTGGTTTTTTATTTCTACAATTCAATCATGATGTATTTAACTATAATGTACTTTCTTTTTTTTTTCTAACTTAATTGTGGTCTTTTGGACTCCATTATATTTAGATTGAGCTTTTAACACAATTCTGAAAAATGTTCAGGCATTAGTCTACCAAATATTACTTTAGTCCTTTTCTTTCTCTACTTCTGCAATTTCAGTTAAAAGCTGGTAAAGTAACCCAACTATTTATTCCTTACATTTGTTTTTGTATCTTTATGTAACAATCATTGTTTGACGTGGCCCTTTTCCAGCTCCTGTTGTATATAATCTGTTGTTAAATTATTTAGGAAATTCTGACTTTCAGTTACTGCAATTTCAATTCAGAATTTTACTGTTTTTTTTTCAAATTTGTTACATCACCTTTACATAGATTTTCAAGTTTAATTTTTATTTCAACAAAAATAATAAGTACATATATATTTTATAATGGCTGTATTAGCATCTGCATCTAACTCAATATGTTAATTCTTGACGTATCTATTTTTTGTTTTGTTTCTCATGTGGAAAAAATTGAAAATTATAAGTAAACAACAGCAGAGTATATATGTGACCTTTCCTTAATTGAAATATTATTAAAAATTTTCCTCCATTGTTGTGTGATTCTATATATATGCATTATAAAGAGACTATAGGCATTACATACTACATATTATATATAGACATTCTGTATAACAGGTACTATATGCCTAAGCATTACGTTAAGCAGATGTAAGCAGAATGTAAGGATTCAGAGTGAAGAGAAATATTTACTTATCATTACACGCTAATAGACAAATAGAACCCTAAAACCTTGATCCTGACATGTGTGAACTTACTTCATGGCCTGTCCCAGTCTGAGTTACCAGGTTGCCCAGACTGGTTTAATCTTGCCAACCCTCCTGCCTCAGCATCCTACAGCACTGGGATTACAGCATGTGCTGACATACCTGGCTGGTTTTGATAAGTGTTAAAATGATACAATGCAATTCTATATGTAACAGGAGTTCATAGTCCAAGAATTACTTTCTGTCATTATTCTCAAAACTTAATGAGATAGAAACCATCTTCCTATTTATTAAAATAATATTTAACTTAATTTGCAAACTTTGTTGCCATATTCATACTTCTAACCATAGAAAGAATGCACAAGATATAAGTATAATTTTGAATGAATATATTTGAAGAGGTTGGGAAGCTTTTAAAATTTTTTTATGCAGGGATAAACAACTATTTTTATTTCAACTGATATGGGTAGGAAATGTGGAATAGCTGAGGGTGTAGTTTCATTAGAAAGCGACAAAGGTCTTTCAGTGCTGGCCCAAAAGGGCACAGTGGAAAGAGAAACAGGAAATGTGGCACAGAGAAGCACAGAACATGTTCTCTAAGTTCACCTTGTCTTTAATGACAGCCCAGGAAAACAGTGCCCCAAGGCTACAGCATGAGCAGGTCACCTGGACGGTTACCTCACCACCCTCTGCCCTGGCCTCACACCACGTCATGTGATGCGCTGCCTGTGGACATATGTTTATTATAGAGAGATTCAAACTTTCCTTCACTTGACAGCAAAGATAAGTACATAAAGCTGCAAAAGATAGTGCTTCAAATGTGAGATGACACTCTTTAATTTCACTGCAGTCTCTGGAAATTAACTGTGAAGTTAATACTTTAAGATAATGTGATAATCAACTGGCAAAAATAGCAAGATACACGATGATATAAAATGCATTTCAAGAAAGAGAGATAATGCCACCACATTCATTTCGCAGAGTTAGTGTTGAAAGATATGTACTTTATGCTGTTCCTTTTTATTTTACTTGAAATTAAATCATATGTGAAAAGGGTACTTTTCTCATTGTATTTTAATTATTTGATTTATTAAAGGTAAACTAGTACTATGGACACTCTTATATTGTGCATATTTATTATTTGGGGTACATATACTTACGTGAATGGTATTTTTGTCATAATTATTAACTTTCTGTGAGTTGAAGTTAGAGGAAATAACGTAGAATTTCATAAAGAACTAGGAGACACATCCATTGGATGAACTCATTTTTTATCCACAACATTTGCTTATAATATTTCTATGAAAATTAGTCTTTCTGAAAAAGAGTATCAATTATAAGAGTTGCAACATCTTTTTAAAACATTACCTACAAAAATTTAAGATGTGAGGATTTGAGGCAGAGAAAGCTCAGCATGCCATGGCTCAGTGAGCACGGGCAGAGGGTCGACAGACGCACGCAAGGAACGGCAGGGAGCAGGTTCGCAACTGCTCGACAGATTTGGATTTGTTCTTCTGGAAAAGAAAGAATAACACGTGGAATGGAATGGAAAGGAAGCACAGTGATTAAGATGTCCTTTGACATGCAGAAGGGCATGGGAAACTACTTTTGAAGATAACGGCCTTGGCAAAGGCTGGGATGAACTCGTCTGCATAAAAAAAGGAAGATGAGAAATCATACAGCACTGAATAGTGCAAAGAAACCAGAACCACTAAAAGCTATGACCGATATTCAGTGCAAAAACAATACAGCCAAGATGGAAAAAATCTAGTTGGGTTTTACTCTATTGTGAAAATTCAAAAAGTCCTCAGGGCTGAGGAGCTGCTCGGTGGTCTAAGCATCTACCTGCAAGTGCAGGCTCTGAAAGTGGTGATGCAGGACTGGGTGTGGTGGTGCAGGACAGTAATCCCAATGCTGGGGAGGCTGAGAGAAGAAAATCACTACGAGTCTGACCTGAGTAGTGAGACCCTGTACCAAATAAATAAACAAACAAATAATAAATAAATGAAAGATTAAATCTTCAAATATACTACAGAACAGAAACTAAACAGCTTAGGAGTAAATTATGTATTTTCCACCATTTTACAACCCATTTATAGTGGTTATATATGTGCATGCTTTATCTATAATAGGACTTGTGTATTATGTATTACGTACATTTCTCCCAAGAAACATTATAGCACTTTTTTTTTGTATTTTAGTAGGGTCTAGAGGGTGTACTGGGTCTCACTACATAGATCGGACTCTTAGTGATCTCACTACATAGATCGGACTCTTAGTGATCCACCAGTGTTCAGCCTTCCAAGAGCTGGGATGACAGGTGCATGCCACCATGCCCAGTCCCAATCGCTGTCTGAGCATGCCCCGTGGGCAGGGCCAGCATGGCACGCCAGAGATCAAACCTGGCTGCTGCATCTGCCTAAGAAGGTGCTTTAATCTGCTGAGCTATTTGGCCAGCCCTAGTATATGTATCTGTATCTCACTATAGTCCTTATTTACTTGTAATGGTTGTAACTTTTCATCAAATGTGTGGTCATAAATATATTGTTGGCCATTTGAGTTACTTCGAATACAGGTATTTTATTATATATAATACATCCGTCAACATCTTCAAATACATGAACTTTTTCATATTTTTATGATTTCCTTAGGATAGATTCCCAGAAGTAATATTAATAGATCAGACAGTATGAATATCTTTATAGTTTTTTCCCCTATAGACTGCCAAATTGCTTTCAAATAGGGCTGTGCCAATTTTAATTGCAATGATAGTGTCGGAAAGTACTAGATTCCAATTTCCTTGCCAACAGGGGGAACTATTATTTTTAATATTGTCACTTAGTAGGGGAATAGCTAGGTCTCATATCATTTATATAATTTATTTATCTAGTAAATCACAGACTTGGAAAGGAGTCTACCCAAAATTAAGTAGCACTTGGACAGAAACTCTCCACTCTAGTGGTGATCCTTGTGGTCAAGGTGATTAAACAAGTGCTTGGAAGTCACCAAATGAGATTAGGTTACAAGAAATTGTATACCCAGAAAGCATGCTGATAAATAAGTGCAAACTTGGGCAGGAATCTCTAGGGAAATACCACAAGCTAGGTTTTTGGTCTAATTCTTTTCAGCTCTATTAACCATACAAAAGTCAAAGAAGACAAGATAATCAAATGTGAAAAGAAACAAATACATATATATTTCCAAGTTAACAAGTACACATACACTTTACATGAGAAATCCCTTTTCTTACTGTTAATAGATTTTTGTACAAGATTAGTCATGGTAGTATTATTTGTATTAATTAGAAGGTTGGAAAAAATACAATTGTTCATCAGGAAGGAACCAATAGTAAATAAATTATAGAACTTGGACAAATGCAACACACTGAGTTGTAAACATGAATGTGAGAGCTTCTTATTAATAAACTTCGATATTTCTCCCAGGTTGCTGAGTTTAGAAAGTGAGATACAAAGTGTATATGTAATATGGTGCAGTTTATATAAAATTTTGAGGAAAAATGATGAAAATACTTAGTGACTAAGCATACACAATCTATGGAAAGACAATATAATGCTTACATTTATGCGTCAACTTTGAATGTGCTAAAATATTTCAAGATAACTGGTAAAATATTGTTTGTTGGTAGCATTGTGAGGCGTCTCTGGAAAAGAGTTGCATTTAAACTGGGGACTGAGTGAAGACTGTCTTCACTAATGTAAGTGGAGATTATCCAGTACTTTGAAGACCAAACCAAACACAAAGGTGGAAGAAGAGTGAATCCATTCCCCTCCTCAGGCAAGACACACACCGCCCTTATTGCTTGGTTCGGTAGCTCACTGCTAAGGACCACAAGAGTGGTACCCTGGCTCTCAAGCATTCAAATTCAGCACTGGATTTCCTAATTCTGCAGCTTGCAGATGGACGATCATGAAACTTCTCTGTCTCTGTAATCACATGAACCAATTCTTCTAATAAATATTTACATGTATCTCTGACGTACTGTCCTAAATGATGCAAATTTCGGTTCTAAGAGTGACTCTAAACAAATAGAATTTTTAAATGAATTATCTATACTGATTCTTGGATCTCTAGAACTGGCTCTCTAATTTGATTAGATTTCAAAATGCTAATTACTGTTCCACTAGTAAAGAGGGCACCGGTAGTCCTGAATGGCTAGACATTGTAAAAATAAAACTTTACATCTGTATTGATTACTACTAGTAAGAAAAAAAAAGTTAAGTGACTCTGATATTTCTCATCAGTATTTGGAAAACTAAGGAATAAAATGATATTGGTTATTACTCTTAATGTTTCTGAACAAAGCCATGGAAGGAAAGGATGAGGTTAAAGATTTGAAGCCCCAGTTCAAGGACCACATTTATGACCACAGAATTTACAGGTAGGCACTACAGGAGGGCCTTATTTGCTGTAGTTGCAGGGCTGGAATTGCAGAAAAGTCACAGAGCCTTGTCCTGAGACTGGCTGCATTACAACACAAGTTAAACTCACCACCTTATAGAATGTCTGATAAAATGAGGGTATTAACAGGGAAAGAATGGGACACTATAAGTCAGAACAGGGAAGTGTGGGAAGATTAATGAAATGGGGAACACTGGCTCCTAAAGTCCGGCGAATCTTCTCTCCCAGTGAAAGAGTTATCACACTCCCAAAAGAAGAAGCCTTTCTATCCCAGCGGTTCTTGCCTTCCCATCACCATCTGAGAGAATTAACCCTGTGTTGCCTGAGGAAATCACAAAGAAAGCCCTCTTTATATACATATATATGACGAGGATAGAGGAGACTTATTATAGCACTTGCCTTATGCACTAACGGCCATGAGAAGTCCTGTGATGCAATCTGAAGACCTACAACGTCCACAGACTTTGTGCAACCCAATGAGTCCAAAAGCCTGAGAACTGAAAGGAGAAGTCGCTGTATTAGGCATCTGGCTGAGTTCCAAAGCCAGAGAAGGGGTGCCAGTGTCTGAAAGGAGGGGAGATGGATGTCTCAGGTCAGGCGAAAGAATGAGTTTCCCCTTTGCCCACTTCTTCATGCCCTCGTGCATTCACTAAGCACCTTCCCCCAACTTGGGGAGGGTCATCTTCTCCACTTGGGCTACCAACTTAGCTTAGTTACTGCCTCATCGCTGGAATAGACTACCTGATGCCAAGTTAAGGGAGGGAAGGTCTACATTGGCTCCCAGTTTGTAGAGATTTCAGATCATAGCTGGTTCTGAGGCAGAATGGCGCATGGCAGCAGACAAACAGGTCTTGGCAAGTCAGCCAACAAGTCGAGCGCTCAGTGAGTGGGAGAGATAAATAAATTGGCAGCCCAAGTAGAACAACGGTGTGCCCCAACATGGGGGAGGGGCTTACTGGATGCACTAGAGCATGATGGGGGGGGGCAAGTTCATTCTCCTGCCTGACTTCAGATACGCATCTTTCCTGCCTTCAGATATGCTGATATAGATGACGCAGATGTTATAGATAATATATACCACCTCTTCCCACCAGAATTCATTGCCAAATCCCTCGCCCAGCTGTAAAGCCATTAGCAAACTAATCCAGTGTCACACAACGGTGATCCAGTCACCTCCAAGGTGATCCAGTCACCTCCAAGGGGACATCTAGATAGACCTTCCCACAGTGCAGATAAGAGTCTCCTGTAGACACACCATCCCAGAAGTAATACCGCAATTTTAATAGCAATTCAGTCATCTCTATTTCCAGTCACGCTGATGCACAAAATCAATCATCACAGAGACCAAGAAACCAATAAGGAGGCTGAGGCGAAGGCAATTCAGAAAGTTAGACAGATCTTGTCCCAAATTAAATGGGCTGATGATGTGGATTAATGCAAAGGCCCTGGGTTATCCTCAGTACAAAGCGACAACAAGACAACAAGGCTGGATGATTTTTTTACTATATTCTTAGAATATAATATTCACATTGGCTCAATTTAAGCTTGAAAAATGAAAATTAGACTCTTCACTATAAATAATTAGCAGGGTTACTGATGAGATACATACATGTAGTATCATTCTTTTTTTTTAAATTGTTCTATTAATAAGAATTGCATAATTGAGCCAAAACTGCAAATGTCTTTGTAGGTGTGTTATGTTGAAATAAGAGTGTTACGATCTAGATCGAAAACATCCCCCAAGTCTCACGTGGTCAGGGACTGGCATTTTGGAAGGTGACAGGATCATGGGGGCACCGTACTCATAAATGGACCAGTCAATTGTTGAGCTCCCAGTTGTTTATCCTTGTGAGCCAAAACGAACTTTTACTGCGGCTTTAAATTGCAGGTGTTGAGAATTTTGTTTCAACAATGGAAAAATGACCAATACAACCAGATTTGCAAACAAAATTCCAACTTATTCCTAAAAATTTTTCACCTAGGAAATTAGTCAAACTTCAGTTTCAGATATATAATAATTTAATGTGAAAAACATACTGCACATTATCCTTCATTATTCCAAAATGAAGTGTATCAGTCCCATGGTTTTTCAATACAGTTATGGGGACATCTAAAACCACTACATTTTCTCCAAGTATTCTTTTGTGTGCTTTGTTTTAGGTTAGATGTTTGTATAATTATTAACATAATGCATTTTCTTAGCATGAGTACTTACATACTTACAGACAAAATATCTATTATCACTCGCTATGGTTTGTATTTAGTTGTCCCGCCAAAGCTTCATGTAAATCATAGGGCAGTCGCCACTTGAGGAGCAGTGTATGGCTTGAGGGGTGGGGCCAGAGAGGAGTGAACTGTTAAAACTAACAGCGGGCACCTCCTTACCCACCCCAGGCCTGAAGGTCTCCCTTGGAGGTATGGAGCAGCAGCACCCCAACCTCTCTTCCAGACCCTGTAGCGTGGGACAGCAGTGTCTCAAGGTCTTGCTATGTAATTCAGGCTGCTTTAAACTATGAAACCTCCAGTAACTGTGAGCTAAATAAACCTTTCCTTCCCTAAGCCTGAGCGTCAGGTATTTGTCCCAGCAACAAGAGAAGAGTAACTAGACATCACTCTTTTCAAAACCAACTCAAGTCTATATTTTTCCTAGTTTTCATATATGTGAATGTATGAATAGTTCAAACTAAATATTGGATTGTATTTTGTTTATTTCACAACCATTTCTTTGGCATTTTTCAATGCTATTACCAGATTTTATAAGTCATTTTTTTAAAAGACATAAATCAAACTCATGACCTAATATTATGTATCAATGATGGTAAACCTTTTAGAGCTTTCACTAATACAAACAGCCCGCTGTGGAATGCAGCCCATAGCTTTGGCAACACTGATCTAGATGTGTTCTTCTTGTACTGGTCAAATTATTGCTCCTTTCAAGCCACTACAAATGGCACAGAAAAAAAAAATGTGTATGTGTGTGTCTGGTTAATTATATAAAATAGATTCCTAAACAAGATACAGAGGCAAGATTTTTAATCTCTTCATACACATAGTGGTGATCCGTTGTTTTGTCTGGGGTCCATTTGTCTTTTGGGTTAATTGTGCCTTGGTTTTTCCATGAAAGCTGGTTGTTATGGGACTAACAACCAACAAGCCCAATGGTCTGTTTAATAAGGCACTGCTCTCAAGCCCCAGCTTGTTACATTCTTCGTTTTTGGAATTTGTGTCCAAAGCACATGAACATACAGAAGGCAAGGACTCAAGCTCACTCATCCCAATAGTGTCTCCCCAGCAGCCACCCTCTTTTTTTCTCATTTTGACTCTGTAAACTGCACAATACCATCCTTGTTACTGGTCTTACTTCTTAATATTACTCTTTTTTATGTATTTGGTAGAGGGTCTACAGGGTCTCACTATGTAGATCAGACTTGTAGTGATCCTCCTGTTTTCAGCCTCTCCAGCACTGGGATTACAGGCGTGTGTCACCATGCCCAGTCTCAATCGCTATCTCAGTGCACCCCGGGGGTGGGGCTGGCATGGCACGCTGGGGATTGAGCTCGGTCCCTATGTCCACCTAAGCAGAGCTATCTGGCCAGCCCTGTCTTAATATTACTCTTGATTGACTGCGAGAGCATGCAATTGAAGGACTGTGTAAACAGAAATGAGTACCCATGAGAGCAGTTTATAATAATCTCTCATATTTCTCATTTGCATCATTTCTTGCCCCTGTATCAGGGATTGATTCCAGGGCCTTCGCACTCAACTACACTCACAGCCCTCTTCTGTATTCCTTACTATGAGACAGGCTATGGCTAAGTTACCATAGATGGGAGGGAACTCATGATCCTCCTGCCTCAGCCTCTCAGAGTGAAAGGCTCATTAAAGTCATCCTTAATTTTTATCAATAAGTTAACAATTTAAGTGTTTATTAACTTTATATCTTTCAGTTTCTTAAATCACAAAATTGTTTTACCCTTTTTATTTTGTAATACTTACATTTTAAAAGCTAATGGCAATGTTTATTGTACCCCAATTACATATCTTGAGATAAAATAAACAAATTATTCTCTTTAGAAAAAACCTCAGCACACTGAAAGAGGCAATAAATTAGAAATCACTTGAGAGAAGTGCTCAAATATGGGAAAATACTTGTAAGATTTAATAGTAAACTATGACTAGAATTTGTCCTGAATATCTATAATTTATTTGCTATTATTCTTATGACATATTCAGACTTGAAATTGTTATCTTAGATGAGGTCAAATATTTATGTTTTCTCCATTATATTTTTTTCTTGTCTCTATTTTCTTCTACCTTGTTTTAGGGTTGTTTTGTATTAACTCTTCCCTTTTCTGTAATTTATTTTAGAATACAGAATGAGGTGTGAAGTATATATTTTCACAAGTAATTATTCTCAATATTCCTAAAAGCATATATTAATCATTTTTAAAGCAGTTCCCTAAATATGTGATTCATTCATTTATATTGTACTTTATTTTCACATAGTTTAGAGTTTGTGTCAGAGTATTTTTTCTCTTCTGCATTTTTTTTTTGGCAGAACTGGAGATTGAACTCAGACCCTTGAGCTAGCCAGGCAAGCACTTATTCTACTGAGCCTCCTCCCCAGCCCTCTTCTGCATTTTTGTCTCGGTGATAATATGCTGGTATCATCTTGTATTGGTTACTTATGGTTATGGATTGTACTTCATCGTGTAAATCCAACTAATTCAATTTTTGTTTCAAAACACTTCTTGCTGTCATAACCTGTCATTCCAGATAAACTTTAAAATCTGTGTCAATTTTACAGTGATCTCTTTGGAGTTAGGCTGGAATTGTCTTTATACAAGTCTGTGTATGTGTGGATCCAGTCACAGCACACACATACACATTCAGGAATTTCATTTCATAAATTACTGCATTTGTTTGAGATTTACTGTAAATGTGCCTTAGTTCTGAACTTTAATATCCTATAATTCTTGGCTTGACATAAAATTAAGGGAAAATTTCAGATAGCAAGGCTGCCCATACGATTTCTCTCTATATACCAAATGCATATAGAGGGTATAGCGAGAAAAAGAAACTTCATAAAGAGCAAAGTAAGTATTTTTAGCTAACTTCAAGTAATTTCAGATTGACCTATTTTATATTACAATCAGCAAGTTTAGAAACCAAAGATTATCTTTTTTTTTTAGATAAAGGAAATTAGGCCAAAATCATTACTAAAATAATTTTATCAATGCAATCTATTATTGCTTCTCTCTCATTATAAAAATAGCACATTTCTTGTTGCAATTAGGTAGCTGTGTTGAATCAGAGGAATCAACAGGTATTATTCATCTGCTGCTGGCCCAGATGCGTGGCTCTATTCATGAAGCCATGGCGCCTATGTATACTTAATAAATTTTTTTCTTGTGGCACCCAAATCCACAGGTAATTGTATGCAAAGAAACTGTGCCCCTGGCAACTGTCCTTGAAGAGTGCAAGAGTCCCCAGATCATCTCCCATACTTTTTTCAGTGAGGAATTGCTTTAGCTTTGACATCATCTATGTGCATTCTGAAAATACACCCTAACAAATGAATAAACAAAATGTTCATTACAATAACTCAGAAGCCAGCGCACTGTGTCACTTATATACTATCTTTTCAGTTAGAAATTTTCACCTTGTGACAGTCATATATTATGTCTAATCTCTGTAGGATGTGCTTTTCTGGTGGGATTCAGTAATAATTTTAACTTACCCTATTTTACCAAAATAAGAGGTTCTAGCTCCCTAAAATCTTTTTATCCTTCATGCAGGCTTTCTTGCTTGGCCCAGATTTTGTTTTGTTTTGTTTTTTGTGTGTTGTTTTATAAAATTAATTTTAAAAAGTAGTACTTTAAATTTCTTAAACATTTTTTAAAAGAATGAAAAATAGTTTTAAAAATATAGAAATTACACATGACTTCACTAAAAAAAGTACAAATTCAACTGTGGTTGTTATATTGCATATTGTGTTCTTCAAATTAGTTGTTAAGATCGCAGATATAAGCATGCAAAACTGACGAAAAAATCAAAAAGAAGAAAGAAGAAAAACTATTAAACATTAACTGTTCCTTACAATAGACCAGTAGTCCTCAGCAATCCCAGTTGTTCCTTCCTTTTGAAGTTTCTTTCCCTTTCACAGTGTCTACTGTACTTTCAAATTATTTACTCTGTCAGCATGGAGATTCCTCAACAAACTAAGATTAGAGGTGCCATTCAACTCAGCTATTCTCCTGGATATTTTCCCAGAAGAATTTAAAATCATACAACAGCGATATATGTTCACCCATGTTTCTAGCAGGGCAATATGTCATAGCTAAATCTTGGAAGCAACCCAAATACCCGTCAACTGCAGAATGGGTCAAAAGTGGTATTTTTATACAATGGAGTATTACTCAGCTATAAAGAAAGATAAACGCTAAGTTTTTATAGGTAAATGGATGCAACTAGAGATGTCCATAAGTGAAATAAACCAGACCTGCATATGCAAACATGTTGCCTCCCTAGTGTAAGAAGCTCTTAACTTTTGCTAACCATATTTTTCTTCCTCCAGAACATTCAAAAACGAAACAGCTTGCAAGCTATTTTGGAATTTTCTGGAGTCTCCAAAGCTCATCTATCAATCATTTTGAATTCCACAGACCTTACAAAGTAAGAAACTCTGGTCTAGAGATTCTAGCATATAGACTAGATTCTACTGAGTCTAGAGATAAAGCCATAGATGTCATACACCTACATATTACATACAAAACTCAACTACAGATACTCTTCTATTTCTAAACTTACCTCTAGCCCTATACATTTTAAATGGTACAGTACCTTCAAAAGCATCCAGATTTATCATTTTCTTGATTCTAACATGATATTCATTCTATATATTACATCAAATATTAAATATTACATGTATACAATGTGTACATGTAATTATGTTATCTTATATAACTCACAAAATGAAAATCTGATGGGATAAATGTACACATGTAGCACTTACAAAACATGTTTCTAGGTCTGGTTGTACTTTCAACTTTCTTTGAGTAATTAACATCAACTTCCTGGAGGAAAGCTCTTCCTATACAGAACGAAGTCTGGCCTGAGGACCTGGGTTCTTCCCAGCTCAGTGTCTGACCCCTCTGCGACTTTCATCAAGCAATTTCATAATCAGCCAGAGTTGACTGTGTGCTAAATATGATAACCACTTTCTGGATTATTTGCTTTTACAATCCACTGTTTTTCTAAAGCTTTGCAATTTGGGAAGAAAGAAGAATATCTAGGGCAGAAAAGGTAAAGGCTTAAGGCAGTGTCTTATGTATTCTTGACTCTGGAGGAAAAAAAAGAGATACTGGGAGGGCAAGATCAGAAGACTTGAACCATCTCCCAAGCCTGAACTGACTACAACCGAGCTGCAAACCTTTCTTGTATAATAAAAATTAATTCGCAGATAAATGTTGGCATTGTGTGTCTTATAATAATACTCTGTTGCATTACACCCTGAGAATAAGTTGGTATTAACTTACTGCACAGTATAGCTTCTTGGCAGTACAATTTCAGTTTCTCTCAAATATGAAAGTATTATTCAAAACAGCTTTTAAAATCAAGCGAGGAGGTCTTCACAGGAGGAAGTAATAATATTTTTAATATGTAAGCTAAAGGCTTCACTGACATAATGAAATGAAAGCACAAAAAGGAAACTGGAACCATAAATGCATGCTTTTACACATAAAAGACTAGAACAGAATACAGCTTTGTTATGCTTTATTTGTAACCAGATTGACAGGATGTTAAGGTTTAAGTGTGAGGCATCCTCCAGAAGCTCCAGTGAGCGAAAGGTGATGGGACTGTGGAGACACAAACGCTTTACTCATTTGTGAATGAATCCTCTGGTAAGTCCATAGCTAACTTGCTTTTCAGAGGCTGGGCCTGGCTGGATGGACATAGGAGTCACTGGTGGCATGACCCGGAGTGGAACATCTCTGTCCCTGGTTTCTCTCTTCTTTGTTTCCTGACTGCTATGACTCAAGCAGTTTCCCTGTACCACATCTTTCTCCCACACTCCTGCCTTGGACCCAGCCAACTATGGGCTGAATCTTCTAAATGCCATGCGCCAAATCATATGCTTGTCCAGTATTTTATCCAAGTAACAAGAAGATAAAAGACACTGGATAAACAAAATGATTTTACAATTTTCTTTACAGTGCTGGGGACCGAACCTGGGACCTTGTGCATGCTGAACGGGCATTGTACTACTAATCTACATACCTTGTCTCCCAGGTACATATTAACTAAAGTCAAAATTACAGAGAAGTAGGCCGGTGAGATAGCTCAGCGATCTAAAGCACCTGCTTAGGCAAGCTTTGGCCATTGTAGGGACCACAGTTTGATCCCAGGCACCACATGCTGTACCAGCCCCACCCCCAAGGGCAGGCTGAGCCAGCCATAAATAAGTAAATAAATAAATTTACAGAGAAGTTTTTCAATTGTTTCCATATTTCTTATTTGAAAATCAGATCATAGGCCTTTTACTGATTCATAAACTTCAGAGAAATGCCTAACATCAAGACCCAGGGGCTTTCATTAGAGTTCCTTTTAACGGAACTCTATAAATTTGAAACTTTCAGTGTACTTTTTAATCCGGCTTTACAAATACCAACTCATTCATCTCCTTTGGCTAAGGTTAGGTACATTTAACTTTGGACAGACATAAATACCTTTTTAAATGTTGTTTGTCTAAAACAAATGTTACAGCCCAGTTTTTGTTTTGTCCCATTTTTTATGATTCACTTTAGTTCTTCTGAAAAAATATTTCGGCTGCTTGATCTTTGTATTATTTTAAAGGACAAACGTCTTGGCATTTCATTTCTTAATCATCCTGGAATCCTCTTTTGTCTTTTATCCTCATATCTCATGCCCCTTTCTTGTGGTTCTCACACAAGGCTTTGTAGCAATGCACATTGGACTATGACTGTAATTACGTCACACTTCTTACGATTACTTGTACAGGTTTATGTGGGTGGGTGAATATTAGCGAGAAAATGAAATGGAAAGAGATTAAGCTATGGTAGGTAGAGTCTAGAAAAATAGATTAGGAAGAGATGAATATCCTATATTATTTATTACTACATTTTTTGTTACAATCTATCTCACTGCCAACAGAAGATGAATTTCATGAGGGCAAGGGTCTTTGACTCACTCATTCTGCAACAGAGTCAAGGCAACTAGAAAAGTGCTCTCCATACAGTACGCACAGAGCACAACTTGTGATTTTATTCGGTTAAACTGGCATCGTGATTAGTTGATAACATTCCTTAATATTCTCCTGAGAAGCACATTCACATTCACAACGGATCTGTGAATCTTTCAAGTGCGGATGGTTACACTCTGGTTGCATTCTTTCTGATTACATACACGTGGTGTGTGCATGTGCGTGTGTGTGTGTGTGTGTGTGTGTGTGTGTGTGTCGGGGGAGAAGATGGAGAGAGACAGGGAGGAAGAAAGACAGAGAAGATGGAGAGAGAGAGAAAGAGAAAGGGGTAGGGGAAGAATGCAAATGAATCTCTGATTTATTAATGGTCGAGGCCCATAATCCCCTCAAAATTATTAGTTTTAGAAAAGGAATAACTTCACCATGATCAGCAATAAGTTACCTTAAAAGAGACTGCATTACCTTACCTATCCATGTACAAACTGTAATTGTAACTATTTAACAATTATCCATTGGAATAATGCTATGTTGCTCTTCATATGAAATATAATCTTTTTAGAAAAGTTCACCAGTAGTACTGAAATTAAAATTTGGCATAGGTCAAAAAGTAAATTTAGTGCCCTAGAGTCTTGACAAGTTGACATTTATTTGAGTTGCTAAAATCCATCTAGAATATACAGCAGCCTAAGCTCATGGGCTGCCCTGCAGCAAAACAAGTCAAAATTGAAGTGCATTTGCAGGGCTGGTAGAACTTGAATTGCTTGGATAAACTAAGTGGCTGGCACTACCCATTACCACCTATAAACCTGGGCCTCCCTACCCATACACTGCCTCTCAGTCCTTACACTTAAACACACTCTCCATTGTTTGAGCCTAACAATTTATGCCCATCAACACATTTCTTTATAATTCATTGTATTTGTCTTAGTGCTTTGCAAAGTATATTTAATTACCTGAAAAAACTGATTTCTCAAAGCAAGAATTTCTCTTTTCACAAAAAACACCACCTTTAAAAAATGAACTCAAAGACCCATCTATTTCAAGACTTGTGGCTTTCTCCCATTAATACATCATGCAGTGGATTTATAAATCATTCTTAATATCAATGTAAACATCACTTTCTAAGCAAAGTTGTTAAAATTTTCCAAGTTCCATTTATAGTATAGGCTGTTACTGGTAATAGTTTTAAGATTCCTTAAATTTCTATTAATAATATGCAACACATTTTAATCTTATTCTCTCCATCTCAACCTATAGGGGGAAGCAAACAGATTTTGCTAGCCCACAGACCTGCATAAGTGAAACACAAAACTACAATCAACTGGTTAATGTGCTTAATAGTCTTACCAACATCGTGAACATTACAATAACTACAATTATGCAACAGTAAATAATCTCCAGGACACATCAGTGGTGCATGGAGACCTAACAATTTATACTTTAATTATATCAGAAAACCAGACTTTGAAGCCAGATGAATGTTAAAGCAGGAATATTTACCACCAATTTTCTACTAACCCAGATACAATGCATAAATGTTGGACAAGAACAGCAAAACTTCCATTTACAGCTCAAGTGACCAAAGAAACAAACAAATAAACACAAAACTAACATCGGTGCTTATAAGTTGTTTGTGTGTTTTTGAATAACTTAGTTACTAAATTGAGAGAAAATAAAATCACACACACACACACACACACACACACACACACAGGCACACATATTATTGAAAACTGCCTGACATTTTGGACAGCTCCCTCCCCAATTTTCTAAGATGCTTCTATCAGATTTACTTTCATTTTCTCTGTTGTACCAAATCAGAAATGAGCTCAAGCAAAGTGATTTCTGCTGTTTAGGTTTGAGTACTTTTGTTTTGTTTTCATTTATTTTGATTCTGGACAAAAGATTTCTTCCAAGAGATGATGAAGCTTGCGCCTGGGCCAGCACTGCTCCCAGTTGAAGATCTGGCCAGTTTTCCCTCCAGCAGGCAAGCAGGGAGCTTCCCCTGTCCACCTCCATTCGTCCCTGCAACTCCACTGACCTTTCTAGGGACCCAGAGCTTCTCCCTATCTGAGCCGGTTTGAAGACAGCTTCTTACTACTGAATTATTTCAAGAAGTTTTCCCATGGAGACACCGGGCTACATAGAAAATAATCTCCAAGACTAAGTTTGTGCGTCCTGAACAGGGCTGGAGGAACCACTGTACTGAGCTATGGACAGCAGGACTTAGCCCATCAGTACCACCATCCATTTGCATTTACAGAAGCGCATAAAATCCGTCTTCTGCAGAAGGGGCTGCACAGCGGACAGAACAACGCCCTATGGCCTTATAACTAACACATTTCTATAGGAGATAAAGCTAGCATAAGCTCTGGAGGAAGCTGGGTACTTAAACTTCGTTTATCTTTGGTATGGGATCGTCCAGATCCCCGCGGGGCCCGAACTTTCTTGGAGGGCGGAGACGCCCGCCAGGCGTTTGGTACCCACCCAGGGAACCCAGCGGGTCTCCGCCCGGAGGATGAGTGCGCCACGGTGGCCCGAGATGGTGGCTGCACCTGGACGCCCGGCCATCGCGCACTGGAGTGCGCACCGCCTCGGCGGAGTTGTCCCATTGCAGACACCTGCGCCCTACGAAGCCACAGACCAGACGCCTCCACCAGTCCCTCCCTCAAGAGCTGGATTCTCTACACCCCAAATCTCCGTTCCTGAAAAGTGCAGTACCATCCTCTGCGGAGCTTCGGACACCTGGAAGTCCTCGCTCTCCAAGATTAGCCTCCGTCCCTCACCCCACGCCCAACTTCTGCCGCCCTTGTTCCTCGGTAAGGCGGGCCAACAGTCCCTCTCCTCTCGCCTTTCCCCTTCCAAGTCCTCCGCGCAGAGTGGGGCTTCGGGGAGCCTCCGCAAGCCCGCCTCTCCCCCGGCGCGCGGGAACCACAAGCTCCTTTCATTACCGCAATAAAGTTCAATGTGTCCGGCTGTTCGGGAGCCCCAGTAGACTTTGCGTGCGCTCTGTGCGTCCTCCTTCTCCCGCTGAGTAAGAGCACCCTGTTCACTCCATCCCAGCCTGATGCTTGAAGGACATCGGTCCACGCAGAGAGGACCTATAGAGAGGACCTGCTCTCCCTGCAAAGTGCCCAGACCGCGTGCGCGCGCGCACACACACACACACACACACACACGCACACAATGCCAGCCACGCGCTGTCAAAGTCTGTCAAGGCGGAAAGGAGAACGCACGAGCTGAAACCGCACGGACACGGGCATCAGCCCAGCCTCGCGTGGGGACTCGCGGCGCGGGTCCCAAACACCTTTGTCCGGATGCCCGGGCCGCGCTGCGCCCGGGGCGTCCCCGAGTTTCCCGAGATCACAGAAGCGGTCCCGGGGGCCGCGCCTTACCCGCCAGGCGCGTGCTCTCCCGCCGCTCCGCTGGCCCGCGGGCCACGGGAACGCCGCAGCCAGGGTCCCGAAGACGCCGCCGCTCGCTGCCGCTGCCCGGATCCCCGGCGCCAGCATC
>NW_004524843.1:455547-485148 GCF_000260255.1 Octodon degus
CGGGGAGACCAATCAGAGCGGAAGGCCCGAGGTTCTCCCCCGCCTCTGCTCGGCAGGCTTGTTTCCGGGGGAGGCGGCGACGCGGCGGGGGTCTGCGGTGGGGGAGGCGCGGGGCTCGTGGCCCGGGAGCCCGCGGGGTGGAGAGGGCGCCCGGCCGCCGAGCTGGGCCTGGGGCGCGCGTCTGGGCGGGAAGGGGCGCGCGGGTGACTCGGTCTCCGGAGCCGCGGCCGGGAGACTCAGAGTGTGGGCTTCGCCGCGGTGGGGGTCGTGGGACTCGAATACGGGCGGCGCTGCTGGAGATCGAAAGCCAGGAGGTGGTCGCCGCCTCGCAGGAGTCTGGCAGACGGTCACCAGACAGCGCCCCCGTCCTCCTCCCTTTGGCAGCGGAGAAGAGTGGTACTTGTCAGGCTCTGAACGCGCTAGCAGTCAGCCCCGGAGTGCCTGGGCTGCGAAGGAGTCGCGCGGAGAGGCGCTCTCCAGGCAGGCGAGAGCCCCGCGCGGTCGGCTGGACCGCTCCTGCCTTCCCTGCAGATGCGCTTACCCCTTCTTCCCCCACCGCAAACCCAGAAATGGAGAAAGGTAATTTAAAAAACAACTTAACACATTTTTACCCTTATATCTCCACCCGTCCACCCCCAGCTTCAGCTAATCAAATTTGAACCATATAATTTTCAGTGTTTTTAAAGTGTTCTCATGAGCGTGTGTTTGACCCAGACACTGCCAGAAGAGTTGCTTAACAAGAAAATGAAGACGACAAACTTTACCCAGGTCATTTGCTCCTTAAAACTGTAACGATCTTTCCTTGTGGAGAGTTGTCATTCCCTCCAATGGAAGTGTGTCTGAATTGTCCAGAGTTCTACTTAGAACTTCATGTTGGGGAGGTAAGTCAACGTGGAGGTTTTACTACAAGAGCTCCCCCCACACACAACCTTTTTTCTGATGGAGATGGTCATACATACTTTCCAAGGTTATTATGAGGGTTAGAAATCAAGTATATAAATCACCTACAGAGTTGTCCAGCAAATAGTTGGCATTAGAATGTTTAGTTATGCTGTTGCAGGCATTGCTAATTTTAGGCAATAATTACCTTTTATTTCACTTAAAAAACAAAACAAGAACATGTATCTTGTGATTACTAAAACAAGGCCCTGCCCAATTTCATGAGCTCCCTAAGAAAATGCTGTTGCAGAGTGGACTTCTATTTTGGCATCTTTTGTGCTATAGAACTGTGGTGGTTAAGCTTCGTTATGCCAACTGATTGCTTGAGAAGCTTCCAGATTAGTGAAGCACACTCTGGGTAGCTCTGGGTCATGGATCTTGGTAGTCCTTGGTAGAGGACTGTGTCTTGTCCCTTGCCATTTCTCTAGCATTGTTCCCATACCCTGAACTAAGAATCTTTGCTCTGCGAAGCCCTGCCGGAATTATGTTTTACTTTGGAACCAGCCTGCCATGGACTGAATCTCCTGAAATACTGAGTGAAATTAAAACTCTCCTCTAAGTTATGAGCATCAAGTACTGTATGCCAGTGACAGGAAAGCAAGGAGCATAAGAACGTGCATGTGCTTCTTCACTATCCTTTTGTTCTTCTCAAATTACTTGTGTCTTTCCACTAACCTGGAATCAGACAATCTCTTCTTAAAGAAGTGGCTGTGCCCATGCCAATAAGAAATTCATTTTTAAAAAACTAAAAACAGATTTTGAATTTTTAATCAGGAAGGGATCTTGTCTTATGTTTAGTTGAAATTATATATGCAGATTTTCTGTTATTAGTGTGGAGCAGTAAATAATTTCAACACTCTCATTGACTATATGAAGAAATCAACACAGGACCAAAGTTTAAAATGGGGAAAGAAAAAAAAATGTACGTTATTTGCAAGAAGAGTTAGTAATGTTTGTAAAATATAAAACTCTAAAAATTAAAATCTTAATATTGTAATTTTTTTTTATTTTATTTTATTTTATTTTATTTTATTTTATTTTATTTTTCCGGAACCCAGGATTGAACTCAAGTCATTGAGCTTGCCAAGCAAGCGCTTATTTTACTGAGCCATCTCCCCGGCCCCCTGTAAAATTAAAATGCACACAATTTAGAAACATTCATGATAAAAGTAAGTTTAGAATAACCTTCAATGAAAAGTTAATCTCAACTTTCAAAGGTTGTAAGCTTTTTACAAACTTGCAGAGGTATGCAGACACAAATATCTGTATCCTTTTATCCTTTCATGCCATTTCAAAGTATTCTGTGATATTTCCATGTTATCTAGTATTTTTGTCACAGTTATCTTAGAAGACATATGGGACCTAAATACCATATACCTTAGTGATTAAGACAGTGCAAAGACTGCCTTACAGAAGATAAAAGCCAAAGTAAATTGGCAGCTTACAATAGATATAACAATATCACACATCATTAATGCTAGATATATAAGTGGCTCTGAGAAAAACAAATCTGTACCATTAACAACTTCTTGACAGTGAAAACTATGAAATATTTAAAGAAGATAAAAGCAGAAAAAATTTTAAAGTAGCTGAAGATATTTTTATGTTGATGCCTTTTCTTATGTTAGTCCAAATTTTATGGACTATATTGGGCAGAAAGTGTAGTGTCATTTAATTATGTGACCATATAATAAACCAGTATTATTTAAGAAGCTCCTTTGTGTTTCTTTTTCTTTCTCCACATACTTATATAAGTTTTTTTTCTGCTTGTGCAGTGAGCAAATTCATCCTACCTGTTAGAAGAGGAAGAAAATTGCTGGTTGCTATTTATATTAATAATGACTCACCAACTCTTTAAAATTTGTCAAAAAATTCATATTAATTGATGCAGAAAAATATATATTTCCTAAGCATAGGAATTGTGTTACTCTTCTGGAGTCAGTTATTACCAATGCTACAAGTAGCAGGCAGAAAACTAAGTCAAAGAAATTTGTCTAGTTCCAGTTCTGGCTATGCCTGGGTGACTAATCTCAGGCCAGTCAGTTAAATTTTGCCAGTATTCCTTATCCATAACATAGAAATTAAAAACATAATTGAACTTGTAGCTGCCTTTCTTAGATGTGAGGATTAACTTATGATTGGAACTGCAAGCCACAGGGGCTCTTGCACAGTAGCCCTTCTGAAAAGGTGAAGAACTGGAATGCCATGATAGTAGTATATTCTCTCCAATATGAACTCTTTAATTCTCACAATAGCCAGGTTCTTGATAGATGCATAATATCAATTTACACAGATGACTACATTAAGTTTCAAAGAGGCTCTTTTGATGCCCCCAGGGATCTTATATTTGTTGATGTACAGTTAGAACTTTCTCCTTTGGTTTCTTCAGCCTGACTCTTCCAAACTGATTGAAATATGCAAATATAAAAGTTCATATCTTAATTTATGTGAAATACATTTTTATTGTGTCATGTAAATTACATGGTACTTTATAGTTCTCTTTTAACATTACTTATTGCTTATTTTTCTTGTGATTGATGTATAACTTGAATGATATCATAACTGTGTATGCACAGAAAGCAACATAAGATGTGCAGGGTTCAGTTCTATGCTTGATCTTAGGCATCCACTGGGTGTCTGTGAAGGTATCTCCTATAGAGCACAAAGGACCACTGTAATACATTTATATGTGATTGATAAGAAACTATCACAAAGGAAAATAGAGGGTCCCCTTGGACAGTGTGGCAGAGCCAATCTCAGAGATCTTTCATAATTAGGAAAAATTAAGGATGGTGTATGTTGGGATGGAACTTCTGAAGGAAACAAAAAGTAATTTTGTACTGTGGAATCCCAAAGGTGAGTAAGATTGTTAAAGCACGGCACGGTGAACGATGTTAACATTTGGGCTGTGTGTATGGAGAAGAGAATTGAGGTGTGGGATGGGAATGAAGTGTTTGATCCACGCAGAGTGAGGAAAGCATCATTCAAGTAGGACACTTCTTTTGTATTATAATTTATTCTTTGATATTAGAAAAGAGTTATTTTATGTTCTATATTTTGAAATAGAGGTGAGTAAAGATTTATGTAGAAGATTGTATATTCTATAAAGAACCTGACGTAAAGTCTTAAACTACTGATAATCTTTATTAACATTATTGTTAAAGCCATCTTTCAAGGAGTATTATTTATAATGTTATACAAGTGAAACCAGTGCCAAATTTTCAATAAAGAGACCTCCTTATCTCATTAGATTCCATCTTCAAATTTTTATGATTTACAATTAGGTAATCTGTTTGCTTAAGATAATTCAATCATTTTAGTGATTAAATCTGTCTTTCCTCTAGCCCGGTCACTACAGAGTAGCTACACCCTGCAGTGAGCCGACTTGAAGTGAAAAGTGGAAGGGAGGGGTGAGCACGGGTGTGCATTTGTGTGCTCTGGGGAGTAGGGAGCCAGAAAAGAGCAGCTAGAAACAGGAAGATAGGAGATAAGAAATAGTGTATTCCAGTTGTTTGTGCAGCAGTTATTTATGGTTTCATTAATCAATACCAGCATCAGAAACCACTTAAAGTACAGAACACTGAAAAACTAATTGTAAAAAATTAATGACTTCTCTATCACCATAACATAATGCTACTTAAGTGCCCAGTGTAGCGCTAGGAGTTCAATAAATGCTTTATCAATCAAAAATAAATATATAAGTGTTCTATGGGATTTTACGAAGAAGAGGGAAGGAAGTACTACTAAAGATTGAAATGAATCTCATAAGATTTAACATGCATTATAATTAAGCCTGTTTTAACGTATATGATTTAAGTTTTAACGTGACTTTTTTCCAGGATCACTGGCCGGATTGCATAATTAAATGTGTCTTCCCTTAGACTGAACCTCTACTTTCCTTAGCATCCCAGCCCCTCTCCCAGCCTGGCTCGTAACTAATTCTCCAGGTGTTTTAGGGTGATTAGAAAGCAGGCCTCGAGAGTGATCTCCCTTGCCATGGGACAGAAGTGCTAATGAAAGGTCAGAGCTGAGTTCCTAGGGACGGGGGCTGCTGAGACTCAGAGCATGAATCATCATTAGCTTTTACTGATGCCAAGTCATGCGAGTCTGTGAAGTTCACACAGAAAGAGAAATTTGGATCAATAGGACTTTATGCTACCATGCAGCTTGATAATTACGTTCTAAAAATTAAATTTGTAACTTTTTTCTTCCTAAACATATCTTCTCTGCTCTGAAATCCAGGCTCAGCCTTTGCACCTATAATGCCAGGTAAGCCCATAGTGTTCTCCATTTCTTGTGGGTAGTTTTTTTTTTGGCATATTATGATAAAGGTTGGCTGCATGCCTATTTTATATTCAATAAACTTTGCTTTCAATTTAGGAGTGGGTTGATATTTTATAACAGGATTGGTATTTTTAATTCACGTCTGATATCTGTAACTCTAAGCTCCAAAGAATATTTCAGTACCCTTTTCCACATTCTGCTCTTTTGGTTGTTGAACTGGTAATGTTAGTGGGAGGTGGGTATGCTGTTTAGTGAGACATACAGGGCCATTGCTGTTTCTATGTTATTATACATCGACTATGCAGGAACCCATAGAGCACCATGGAATACTTTTACATTTATGGAGGAAAAAATAATAGACTTTCACATTTCTGTTGATTTTCTAAAGTAAAAAGTCAGCCAAATATTTAATTTTATACACTGCTCTGTCATGGAATTCTGAGGCCTGAATTAAAAACTCTGTTCCTCACTCGGGGTTTCAGATGCCCACATCATGCTTTTCCAATACAAATATGTACCTTAGAATAGCAGTAGTTGTCTGTGCCTCTCAGTAGCTGTGCTGGGGTAGTAGAGGAAACAGTCTTTGTATTCACCCTCCTGGTACAAGGCCTGGCAAGGTGCACACACATGTGTCAAAGTGTAAACAGCTGAATTCTACCCACATTATGTGCTATGCCACATTTTTGTGTATTTGTAATTTTTCATTAAGTGTTTTTATTTTTCTTGTAGAATTAGTTCAGTTCAGTACAATGTTGCACACACATCTGCTTTTACTGCTTGGGGAGGTTGAAAGTGAGTCCTCGGGTGACTCGGCTATGGATGACTGGGGCATGGAAATGAAAGAAGTTAGCGAGATACGACAGATAGAGAAGTACAGAAAGACCATGATTCAGACGGGATGAAACTATAATGTAAATAAATACTTGACTAGCCGAAACATTATCAAATGGTTGTGTATATCTGAAGAATTCAACCATACAATTAGGTCAAAAAATGTTAAGAGGTTCTTGCCAAGGGTAGAACCTAGTCTGCCCAGTTGGTTCTTGCCAACTTACTGGGCAGAATGCCAACACTGATTCGGGGTAGGAAATTATAATGGACGATATGCTACAAAATGTTTGACATACACTAATAATGAAATACAAGTAAACATTCTATATGCATCAATAATAGTATTCAAAATCTATTTATCATAACATCTCACTATCTGAACTAAAAACCTTCTTAGCAAGAGTTCACCATTCTAATTGTTAAAATCTAAAGGATTTATGGTGAAGTGACAGATTGAGATTGAAATTTTTAGAACAATAATTACATTCAAGAGTTTTGATTTCATTCAAAATTTTCCTTTTATATTTTGATAAAAAGACCTGTCAAAAAGAAAACATCCAACAATTTGCCTGTTCATTTTTAAAAAGCTTTGTTTAGAACTGTCAAGCAATTTATACACCTTCCCAAGCCAAGACAATTAAAGGACAATTTGCATCATTTTGTGATTGTTGAAGCTTTGGCAATATATGCCAACTAAACCTTCAAAATATGGTAGAAGAATGTGTATTCTGATAGATGTGATGATAATTTACACCCTGAATTTAGAAATATATCCCGAAACTCAGCCACCAGGTTTATATTGGTGTACTAGTAAACCATAGAGAGGAATTTGTAAACATACTTGTTTCACATATTTCAAAAAGTAACCGAAATGTCACATTCCAAAGTCAGTTCACTAGTTTGATGTTACATTTTCTAAAACAACAATTGACCATCACAGGAACTATTCACAAGAACAAAGTACAGATTCCTGAAAACATACTGCAAGTTTACAATAAAGAAATATAAAACCTTTAGATTTCAGAAAGACATAACATTTGTCTTCTATATGATGAAAAAGCAGAGCAATATTTATACTGTCAATGTTATACCATGATGCTAAGACTGATGGTGAACCCAGGCGTAATGGTGCACACCTGTAATTCTAGGACTTGGAGTGCTGAAGCAGGAGGTTCCTGTGAGTTCAAGGCCAGCCTGTGCCACATTGTGAGTTCAAAGCTAGCTTGAATTACATAGCCAGATCCTGTCTCAAGACAAACACAAATTGATAATGAATCTTCAGCCAAAAGGAAGCCCAAGATGGTCACATTTTACAATAAAATGACAGTAAAATGTGGAGTTATGCAGCAAAACTAGAAACAACACATTGGCAAATGGTTGTGTTTTCCTTGACCCTAAATATATAAGGCATAAATAGTCTCATAATTTGCAAAGAAAATAGCTAGCACAAAGAATCATGGATAAATTTTCTTAGAGTATTGGCATGGGAATTTGTAAATGACCAATTACAACGGAGGGACAACAGTATGTCTTCTCAAAGAACTCATCAAAAGAATTCTGGAACAGACTGGTGAAAGATCACAAGAACCTCCTAAGAAAAGAGGAAGACCAGCAAAATGACAAATATGTCCTACCAAAGAAGACAAGAAAACATGACACATGTGCTCTCTTGTAAGTGACACTTGTATGTGTAACACGTTGTTCTCATGTGTTAAAAACTTCCTCAAGGGTGATAATTGAAGTCAATATTATTTCTGTGGTAGAGTTTTATTTATATATTCACTGTAGCTCACATAAGAATTTATTTCTGCTGTTATTTTTTAGATGTTTATAAGCAAACAGTGGATATAGAAAATGTTGATGTTTATTATATGCACTTGTTTTATATTTGATATTTCATTTTCCTGCCAAGTGTATAATATGTAGGAAGCTCCTGACAAAAGAGGAAGACAAGAGAGGTGACGGGTTTGGCCTGACAGACGGGAAAGGAAAGCTAAGCACACGTGCTGGCAGTGTGAGACTTGTGTACGGGACTGCTGCTGTCGTGTGGGAAGACCGTAGGTGTGATAATTGAATCAAAGATTATTTCTGTGGTGGTTTTATTTGTCCTTTCATCGTAGCTCAATAGGAACTTATTTCTGTGTTTATATTCTTTAGGTCTTTCAAATAGGTAAAGAGTTGATGTTGAAAATGTTGATATTGGGGGACAACCCACTCAGGGACACCCCCTTCCCGTTCCTCTCTCAGATAGGAGCTTTCTGTCCTCCAATAAATATATTCTGTTCATAAAAAAGAAAATGTTGATATTTATTCTAAACACATTACATATTAAACATTTGATATTTTATTTTCCTGTGAAGTACACATTGTTTAAGATAATAAAATTGAAATTAGCAATTCAGCATTAGAGATATTCATAAAAGTTATGTATGAGAATTATATAGCCTCCATAGGGTCACTTTCCAAATATTTGCCATGATGCCCCTTAGTAAAGTAGGAACAAGGTGTGGTGGTGCACACCTGTAATCCTAGGGCTCTAGAAGCCGATGCAGAATTGCAAGTCTGAGCTCAGCTTAGACAATTTAGCAAGACTTTGTTTCCAAATAAAAATGACTGGGGAGGCTGGTCCGATGGCAGTGAATTATCAGAACTGATTAACAACACAGCTTAGTGCAAAGTCTCTGTGTTCCATTCAGTACAGCAAAATAATAAATACAAAAACAAGTAAACAAGGTATCTTTGGGAGCAAGAATATCACAATTTTCTAGAAAGTTGAGAACATAAGTTTATGAGCTTAACACCAGATGAGATTGCGGCTGCATTTCATGTCAACTCAGTCATGCCCAATTCTCTCTAACTTGTAGGAGAAAGGAATTTTAGTTGTGACTAGAAAGTGCAAGTAAAAGTTTAAGAATAGTTTAAAGTCAGTGAAATTTCTTTAATTAGATTTCTTTAACCAAAACTTGAAAATCTGCTCTTAAATTTCAGAATTTTCTTCAAATATGGTTTATGTGAACTAAAATAGTATAAATGGAAGTGACTAGAAGTATCTGCATGTCCCAAGCTTACAATCCTTTTTGAGATTAAAACTTTATTCTTTTATAGTTGCTTTTTCGTCACCAAGACGTGTAAATTCTTTACAATTTTATATACCTCCAAATTCAAAATCTATTATTTCACAAATTTTAATTTTTAAAAATATTATAACTACAGTTGTTTGCATTTTTGTATCATTCTGTAGTTTGGATGATTTTTTTATGCGTATGCATTATATTTAGATGTTTTTTTCTTAATTATACTCCCCAGTTAGACTTATATAGTACTTGACTTCAGTCAAGTACTTCATTTTTAGAAAAGCAATTCAGATTATCATCAAGCACTTTTCAATTGAGACATTAATTATAAATATTTAGAACAAGAACATTACAAAATATGGCTGCACAGAGTACGATGAACAATATTCTCAACAGGATATATTTTAAGCATCTGTATGAGGTTTTATGTGCTATAGAAATGTCACATTTAAATATTTTGTGTGTAAAACATACAGGTGACAATATACAGTAATACAAATATATTAGTTGTATTTGACTTGCTTCCACACATACCGCCTTTCTTTTCTTCCATCTTGGTAAACTGTCATACAGCCACCCATCTATGATATTTATTTATTTATTTTGCTGAACTAGAGATTGAACACTGGGCTTTCATGCTAAACTATGTCCCCAGACCTTCAATTATTTCTTTGTTAATTTTTTAAATATTTTAAAAAATTAAATTATTTATTTATCTATTTATTTGGTACAGGGTGTTGCTGCACAGTTTGGACTCGTAGTGATGCTCCTGTCTCAGCCTCCCCAGCAGTGTGGTTACTACTGGCATGTGCCACCAAGCTCAGTGTCAGTGGCTGGCATGGTGCGCCTGGGGTTCCAGGACCGGTATGGAATGTGGTACTGGGAATTGAACCTGGGTCCATTGTGGTAGCCAGGCAGGTGTTTAGACTGCCGAGCTATCTCCTCATCCCTGTTTTTTAAATTTTGAGGCAGGGTCTCACTCAATTGCTTAATTGCCCAGGCTGGGTTTGAATTTGTGACCCTCCTGCCTCAGCCTTCCAGAGTGCTAGAATTATAAGAGTGTACCATTGCTCCTGGTGATCCTTAAATCTTAAGTGGAAATCTCCCTAAATAAATCCATTGCTAAGCCATATGCCATCTAACGTCACACGAAGGCACATCCTCTGGTCCAGCACACCAAAAATATCACAGCATGACAATCTACTGCATGATGCATAAAAGTCTGAAGCATTTGTAGCACTTTGGGAATCCCTCATTAAGGATCCCTTACTAAACTACTAACCCAGTTACTTTAATGTAACTAATTTTTGTCTTTTATCCCTGAAAATTTTTTTTCTGGAAATTAAAGAATAATGTTGAAATCTAAAAGCAACAGAGTAAATCTGAGCTGGAAGATAATTTCTAACAGCTGGGACTAGAGCTTGAAAATAGATCTCTTTGTTGTGCTTTGGCCTCTCGAGGCAAGAACATCATAATTTTCTGGAAAGTAACAAAACAATTAAATGAAGCACAATTTCGGATCAGCCAAAAAAGAAAACAAAAGACCTAAAATATGTGCAAGTAAATTTTTGTGTTTGTCTCTTCATGAGAAACAAATGAAAATGAACCATTGAACCATTAATGTCATGTCTATATTCACTGAAATGGAATGCCTACTGTAACACACTAGAAACACAGTGAGGTACATCATTTAGTGCTTAATGGTTACACAGTAATGTAAATACTGGTTTCAGTGATTAACTGAAAATATTTTTAACAAAAGTCTGATTTGCATCATGTGGGAACACTCATCCGCAAGACTTCAACCATCACACGTTCATCGATTATAAATGAGTATGGACAAGAAAACGTTGAAGTGCCTTGCTTTTTGAAAAGTAGAATGAAATAGTAAGAGTGTGGGGTCTTTTATGTATCAGTGAAATGTTTTAAAAAAGTAAAATTTATAAGAATGTAGGTTCTTAGAATAGGCTGACCTAAGTTAAAATGCTAAGTCTAACTCACAGGAGATGTGACACTAAGCAAGATATTTATGTACCCGTGTATCTGTTTCCTTTGTAAACTAAGCATAATAATATATAATTGTCAAAATTTCTAGAAGATAATTATATATTATCTTCTAGTGATAATGGTGATAATACATATTGGCTTTGTAGGTCATTATCACCATTATTAATTAATACAGTAGAGAAGAAATAATATTAAAGTTGAAGTAGTTGCCTTTCCTGGATGTCTGTGTGGTATAGCTGTTCAAAGCTCAATCCATGGGCTGGGGAGAGAGCTCAGTGGAATAAGAGTTTGCCTGGGAAGTGCAAGGTCCCGAGTTCAATCTTTGGTACCGCAAAACACACACACACACACACACACACACACACACACACACGAAACAAACCTCAATCCAATGTCAGTATTACAGTATTACTTTATTGCAAGTAGACTTCAGGTTCCTTCTAATTTTTTCCCTTTTGAAATTGCCTTTTGAATTTCACCGGGAGAGAATGCTGTCTTGCAATTGATGAATTCCAGTATACTGATGGTTTAATAGAACAGAATCATTTTCTTAATAATTTTTGTTCTACTGGTACAGTAAGGAGGAGTAAGGGAGGTGATTGCTCCATACAGTCATTCATTCTACTTCAACCTCAACAGATAGCTTTTAAAAAATTCTGAGAATCACTTCCAGAAGAAAGATGGATACGAAGATAAGAAAGATCAGTTGGGTATGGCATGTGACATTTACATTGACATTTTATTGACCAGAACTCAATAGCATGCCACATCATGCGCAGGAACTCAACAGTAAATCAGGCCTTGCTGCGTCTGTTCTTCTTCCTATTTCAGTAAAACTCCCTCTGTTCAAAAAGATAAACCAATTCCCAACCAGACAGTGCAACTGGTTCAAAATCAAAATGTGCTGAATATTATCCTCTATCAGAATTGATGTTCCTCCTTATAAACTATAAATTAAAAACAAATTGTCTGCAGCTGCATATGCAAAGAACAACAGCAAATATAGTAGTTATTGAAAACTACCTTCTTAGAAGTGAAAATAGTGAGAGATGCCAAGGAATCACTGGTCCCTAAACAATCAAGAAATCTTTATTGTGGGTCTTGTAAAATCTCTTCATCCTGGGTGAGGACAAAATCCTTAATGAGGCCCAATCCTAATTTCACATTTTTAGGGAAAGTCTCCCGCATATTCCCATCTGCAGGAAGGTCTTTCTTATGAGTTATTCTCTACGCTCCCATATAAAGCCTATGATAGGAAATATGCACTCTTTTGTGTTTTGGTGATGCAAATTATGAAAACCTGATGGTTGTTGAAACTGAAAAGTTAGAATTTTTGTTGTGGTCATTGTGTTAAAGCCTAAACTTCAGATTTCTCTGCAATGCCACTCTTCAAAATATAATATTATTCTGTTCTATTTGTAGTCACAGTTGTGTGTGTTAGTATTCACATTTGAAGTTCTTTATTATTCAAAATGCTTACACCCCATCTATTTATCTTTGTCCAGCTCTTCTGGCCCTAGCTGTCAACCTAGTGAAAAGTTCTTTCACACACACACACACACACACACACACACACACACACACGATGGGGGAGATGCCCTTTTAATCCAAATTAATGGTTAAGGTCTTCAATGTGTATTCCAATTATAATTCCTAACATTTGAGAATTATAATCAGAAAGATTTTTCAACGCATTACTTGATGCTATTTTTCACTATTCCTGATCATTACTGCTTGGAGACAACAATTTTTTCACTGATATCGCCTGTTTTTAAAATACCATATTACATTTATGCATTAATAAATAATGTACACTATTAAAATTGAATTTTCCAACCTCTTCTACTTCTCCAGGCTCAGTGCATACTACATGCTTTTCATAAAAATGAAAACAATTTCCCCAAATATTTTGCCTGGACAAATATCATTCTACATCTTTTTAACATAATATTAATTTTCTTTTATGTTGCTGGCCAACTGTTTAGCTGGTCACACATCTTACATCATTTTTGTTTGTAGCATTTCATGTGTGGTATAATTTGTGCTAGTAAAGCTAACACTAGATGAGATGATACATACATCTAGATATTTTATTGGCTTAACATGTAGGAAATTTATGTCTTGCACTTGTTAAGTTGAGTTGTAGTAGGTAATACATATTGCATTCTGTCCTTCAAGAATCAGGTCTGACAGAAGCACAGAGAAAAAAAAAAGAGGAAGGCTAGATGATTTTTACAGGCCAGGTCTGGAAGTGATGCATAGAGTAACTGTAAGATAGTGTGAGAAATATAGTGTAGCTGTCCAGGAGGAAAGGGGAATCAGCTTGAACAGATGAAAAGGTCCACCTCCTGATTTATTTCAGTTGTGGCTAACCACTCCTTACACCTATTATCACACCATAGGAGGTGTTCTTTAAACCACACACCAAGAGCTAGCTCTGTGTATGTCAATTCTGCCCCATGCCCCACTCAATAGAGAACTCTTTGTGTCAAATACATGGTTTACTTAGTCCTGTGTGGTAATTATGTGTCATTGGGTAATTGAAAGTGCTCAGACTTTGCAATCAGTCAAGCCTGAGTCCAAAGCCCAGCTTTATCCCATGTCAGTTGTCTGCACAGGATCACTGTACTTCCCAGAACACTAGTTTTATCATTTGGAAAGTGAGATAATTGTTCATTTAAAGGGAAACTGTGAAAAATAAGGAAGACATGGCACAAAACACGGTATCTTTTTCTTTGAATACATATCACATACTAGCAAGAACTTGCTTTTAAATTTTATTTCTAATTTGGATGATTTTATGATGCAGATTTGCTTCACACTCTGTCTTTTCCCTCCAAAGTATCATTCTTAGATTTAAAAACTGTTTATTTCTACATTACTAAGAACTAGGCTATTCTTCAAGTAGTCTAACCAAATGGCATTCTGATTATCTTTAAACATTGCCTTGACATTGCAACAACTGGAATAGTAGAGCAGAAATTAAATTAAGGAGAAAAAAAAACACAGAAAACATGGTATAAATTGCATTTTAAATAGCACATTTGTTTATTCATAAGCTAGAAAACAGGTTTTTTTTGTATTTTGTGTTTAACAAACTTTAAAAACATTCTTTCCTATTTTTCTGTGCATAAAGTTAATTTTTATGTCTTTTAAAAAATGCTATAAAATGCTATAAACATAGTACTAAAGAATATATTCGAGACCTTGAACAGGAAACACCAGATTATAAAATAAATTTGATCCATGAAAAATTAATAATTTAGATTTAATTAAAATCAAAAGTTCTGCTCTGTGAAATACCTAGTGAAAAAGAATAAAAATACAAGCATTCAGAATATATTTGTAAAAAATATATTAGATAAAGGGTTTATATTCAAAATAGAAAAGTAAATCTTAAGACTCAATAGGTAGTATGGGCTGCAGAGAGAGCTCAGTGGTCTACGTGCCTGCCTAGGCAAGGGCAAGAAACTGGGTTCAATCTGCGGTACCACATACTGTGCTGAATGCATTGATCCAGCCACAAAGACTGGGCATGGTGGCACACAACTGTAACCCCAACACTGGGTAGGCTGAAACAGGAGGGTCACTACGAGTCCAAGCTGCATTGTGAGACCCTGTACCAAACACATTTAAAACAAAACAAAACAAAAAAATCTCAATAGTCAATAAATAAAACTATCAAATCCTGAAATAACGGAAGTACCAAATAAACCAAAGACTTTGCCAAAGAAGACATATACACGGCAAGTAAACATGTAGACATAGGTTCTGTATCATTTGGGAAGCACAGATTGAAACAATGAGATGGGATTGTACACACGCTGCCACGGCCTGCAGCCTGCAAACTCATAGCACCAACTGCTGGGGAGGTTGTGGCCCAAGGCAGGCTCACTCGGTTGGTGGATGCCAAGTGGTACTGTCGCCGTGGAAGACAGTTTGGCTGTTTCTTACAATGCTAAGTACAATGTTATCATGCAACCTAGAAATTACCTTCCTTTTCATCTTCCTAGCTGATTCGAAAGGTTTGCTTACACTCAGTATTTGTTCCTGGATACAAGTGCTTATTGTAACTTTATTCACCATCACCCGAAATTAAAAGTGACTGATACATTTTTCAGTGAGTACATAAATAAACAGTATAGCCACAGAATGAGCCATTATTCACAAATGAAAAGTAAAAGTAATAAACTAACAGGCTATTGGAAGAGCTGAAGGAGCCTTAGTTGCATATTGCTAGTTAAAAGAAGCCAGCCTACAAAGGATACACATTGTTTCTCCATATTTATGATGTTCTAGAAAAGGAAAAAGTATGGATATAATAGACATAGTGCTTTTCAAGGACTCAAACTGGAATTGCTGAACATGGGGATACAGTGAATTATTTTGTTCCAGTAAAAGTATTCTGTGCACAACAATAGTGGTTACTGGATGTGATGCATTTCTTCTCTCTCTCTCTCTCTCTCTCTCTCTCTCTCTCTCTTTTCTTTCTTTCTCTCTCTCTTTCTTTCTTTCTTTCTTTGTATTTGCTACAGGGTCTCACTACACAGATAGTACTCATAGTGATCCTCCTGTTTTCAGCCTCCCCAGCGCTCAGAATACAGACAGACACCACCACATCCGGGCTCCGTGGCCAGCTCAGCATGCTGCGGGGTGGGGCCAGTGCAGCATGTGCCTCTGGGGATCAAACCCAAGTCCTTGCACTTACCTATGCAGGCACTTAGTCCACAGAGCTATCTTGCCAGCCCTCAGATTTCTTAAAGCGCATCAAAATTTATAGCAGAAAAAGTGAACCTGAATATACGCAAACTAGTAGCAAATTCTTTACAAAGTTGACACTTCTTAGAATGAAAATACATATAAAATCATATAAATATGTTATATGAAGAAAACGATACGTAACACTTCACACATTATGCTTTCCAAATAAAACATCTGTAATATATATAAAAGTTACATGTCATATATGTGTATAGATATTGTATATTTATACACTCTATATTTTGTAAACATCAGTGATTATCTTTTTTTTTTTTTTTTGGCAGAACCAGGGATTGAACTCAGGTCCTTGTGCTTGCCAGGTAAGCGCTTATTCCACTGAGCCATCTCCCCAGCCCCAGTGTTTATCTCTTAATGACAAAATACATTGACTTTCAAATGTCCGCTATTTTAATTATATCAAAGTAGGAGAAATGAGCACCCTTATCCAAATTCCAAGTCTTGCTAGAGGCATTTCTTGGCTGTCCCAACCCTACTACTCAAAATTCAGGGAGGGAGACTTCCAATTTCATGAACAGTTAAGCATTATTTCTTTCACTGCACTTCTTGTGAAGGCAACCAGCGTACTCGAAGTGAGTCCCACAACCAAGAGCGCTGAGTACCTCCCTGACATCTGTCCACATTTGCAAAAGTCAGCAAACAGGTAATAATTTGCTTCTTCCATGCTGACATTGTCCCTACCTGACACCATTCTCACTCCAGCCTTCTAGGTAAATTCTCTTGGGTCCTCAGCTTCCTCCCACTGAACAGCAAATAACTGCTTTTGCAGAGGCGACCAAAACTCTCGCTGGTGCAAGAGCTGCTGGGTATCTTTATGCTCTGACCCCTGCTGACTGTCTGGTGGCTTTTGGCGGAGGAGTTCTTCAGTTAATTTTAAGCATCCTTTTACTTTGGCTTCTATGACATAGGTTACTCATGATTTTTCTTCTGTCATACTTTAATACTTAAAAAATGTAGATCTTGCAGGGGAGGAGGAAGGAGAAATGCAAAGAAATAAGATGTGTCCTGCACATGTGTCATGCACAGCTACCCAAAATGAATATGTTTCTGATATACTGCAAACATGTAGTAATAAAATAATGTAGGTCTTATTTTGGAGTGTTAGACTTCCCTTCCACAATACTGAGGAACCTGTTGCTTCAAAATCTTTCATGAGATTTGGAGATACTAACATTTGTATGTGTGCGTGTATATTTTTGTGAATGTATGTATGTATGTATGTATGTATTTTAATAAAAATAATCCTACAGAATTTGTGGAATTATGAACCTACATCCTTAATACCTTTCCCTTTCATTTTTTTCTGTTTTGCTTTTAAAATAATTATTATTGCTATCACCAAGATTTCTATCAATAAAATAAGAAAGGATTGAAGAGCAGTATATAATTTTTTTGAAAGAAAAAATATACTCTGGACAATATTTTATTTTTTATATCTTTTTGGGTACCTTTCAATATCTAAATTACTTTGCTTCTTTTTCATTGTGAAGCTTCTTGAAAATCCACTCATTTATTCTTTTTTAATCCAAGGAAAATGCTATAGAATACTGAAAAAAAAAACAGTTCATTTAGAGTCTGAAAACATGTGCAGACCAATAACAAACAATGAGATTGAATGGTAATAAAAGGTCTCACATGAAAGGAAATCTCAAGACCAGAAGGCCTCAATTCAGCATTCCACAAAGCATCTGAAGAACTAGTAATGGCAATTTTGATAATTTATTCCAAAATACAGAAGAGGAAGATGTTTTAAAACTCATTCTACAAAGCCAGCATTTCACGGATACCAAACCAAACAAGGATACAAGTAAAACAACAACAACAACAACAACAACAACAAATGTATTCGAGTATCCTTGATAAAAATGAATGTGAATACTGTCAATAAAGTTTGACCAAATCAAATCTAATAGTACATCAAAAAAGATTATTCATCTTTACTGAGTGAGATTCATTCCAGGAAAACAAAAATGGCTCAATGTATGCAAATCAGTGTAACACTAGACCTAAGAATAAAAACCATAGAATCATTTCAATGTTGCAGAAAAGGTACTTACTAAAAGGCATCAGCCCTTCATGATAAAACTATATTAAAATCTATCCATTAGAGGTCAATAGTGAATTGAGAGAAGCTAAAAGCTTTCTAAGATCTCTACTGAAACCAGGACACCCATTTCCACTACTCTTTTTTTTCATCATAGTGCTGATTAAGATTGCTAGCCAGGAAGTCCTAGCCAAAGCATTCAGGCAAGACACAGGACAGATGGGCATCCAACTTGGAAAAGAGGAAGTCAAATTGTCACTTTGCAGATGCATTATCTTATACATAGCAAGTCACAAATACTTTACCAAAATTGTATTCAAAGTAATACATGAATTCACCAATGCAGGATACAACAGCCACGTACAAAAATCAGTAGCACTGCTGTATGCCCATGGTAAATGACTGAAATAGACATCAAGAAAGCAAGATCATTTAAAATGGCTACAAAAATACTGAGGAGTAAATTTAACCTTCTTTACAAGGAGCTATATAAAACATTAATTAAAGAAATTGAGGTGGACGTACACATAAAAATATTTCACGGCTTGTTTGTAGCTTAGAACAATCACAATATAATGTCCATACTAGAAAAATCTACCGATGAAATGAAATTCCTACAAAAATATTATAACATTTTTGGCAGTTATAAAGCAATCCTGAAATTGATTTGAAACTGCAAAAAATAAATCCCTCATATTCATGACAACTTACAGGTAAAAGAACAAGGCAAAAGGCCTTATATTACCTGACTTCAAAATACAGTATGCTATAAATCTGTAGTAATTAAAATAATATGCAATAAGAAAAAAGACAGATAAATCAATGGAACAGAATAGAAAACCTAGAAGAAAACCCACTCGTTCATCATCTGTAGACAACTAGCTTTCAACAAAGGTAATAAGAACATGCATGGTGAGAACAGAGCTTTCTGTTGTCATGAACAGTGCTGGAAAACATTGGACATACATGCGCAGAAGATTGGAACATGAGCACTTCCTTTCACGAGTTACAAAAATAACACTATAAAGATTATAAATAATGTGAGAAATTATGTAACTATGAACTCCTGAAACTGCTAAAAGAGATCAGATGGGGAAATACTTCGGGACATTGGAATATGCAATGATCTTTGAAACAAGTCCACAAAAGCACAGGAAATAGAAGAAAATATAGACCAATGGTATCACACTGAAGTAAAATGATGCTGTATAGCAAGAGCAAATTTCAACAGACTAAAGAAATACTTCAGAGTATAATCTTTTCAATCTTAGCATTGGACAAGAGATTAACATCCAATATATAATGCACAAAAACGTTCAATATTAAAAATCAAACACCCCAATAACATTAAAATTGATCAGCAGGCCTAACAGACACTTTTCAAAAGAAGACAATTATTCAGGAATGCTAGTACATGCCTGTAATATAAGATACTTGAGCATTGTGTGAGACCACGAGTTCAAGGCCAATCTAGACAACAAGGCAAGACACTACCTCAATAAAAGCAGAGCTAGAGCTAGAGCCAGAAGTCAGAGCCAGAACCAGAACCAGAACTAGGAAGAATTAAAATTAGAAGAAGGGGAAGAAGAAAAGAAAAAAGAAGACAAGCAAAAGGAGAATAAAAGGAAAAAGCAGAAAGAGGAGGAAAAGGAGATGGGAAGGGAAGAGGCAGAAAGTAAGAATTAAAAATAATTTAACAATCCAATTGTTCTACAGAAGACGACTCACCATCACTACCAGCCAGGGAAATACAGGTAAAAACTGCAATGAGATAATAAGCCACAAGCTTTCTCCACTAAGGAGGGCTACTATTAAAAGATGGAAAGCACAGGTGAAGATGTGGAGAAAAGAGAACACCTGCACACTGTCAGGGAGAATGTAAGTTTGTACATGCACTGGAAAACAGTAGAGAGCTCCAAAAAATTAGAAATAGAACTAGAATAAGATCTAGCGATCCCACTCCTGGGCCTATAACCAAGGAAAATGAAATCAGCGTGTGGAAGAAACCTCTGGACACCTGGTGTGTACTGCAGTAGAATTCACAGTAGCTAAGAAATGGAAGCAATCTAAGTGTCTTTCAACTCACCTGTGGATAAAGAAAAAATGGTAAATGTGAACAGCAGAATACTGTTGCTAAAAATAAAGAATTAAAAGACTAAGAGGGCTGGCCAGATAGCTCAGCAGATTAAAGTGCATTCTTAGGCAGGGACAGGAGTTTGATCCCCAGCATGCTGTGCAGGCCCCGCCCCTGGGGCGCACTGAGATGACGACTGAGACTGCGCCGTAGTGGCACATGCCTGTAATCCCAGTGCTTGGGAGGTTTAAAACAGGAGGATCACTATGAGTCTGATCTATGTAGTGAGATCCTGTAGGCCCTGTACTAAATACATAAAAAGAGAGACTATAAGCTCTTACCATTTGCAACAACATGGACAGAGCTCTAGGTTATTATGTTGTGAAAATAGCGAGGCACACAAAGGCAAGTACTGCATGATTTCACTAAACTATGGAATCTTAGAAGGCCAAACTTTTGCAAATGGGAAGGAGTAGAGGGTTGAAGAGAAAGGACACAAACGCGACAAATAAATTAAGATGAATTATACTCATGGAAAAAAATTCTCCCACAAAGGATGTATTATCATGTACTAGGAATATGCACTAATAAAAAGATAAACATGTGTCTGAGAAAAAAATAAATTCAAAAGCTGATCTCTTCGAAGTTGAGAGTGGAGGTGGCTATCAGAGATTGGGAATAGGTGAGAAAGCATAAAGGGAAAAAATATAATTTACAAAACACACACACACACAAAGAAAACATAAAGGGAAATGCTATCAATGGAGTCTAAGCTTCAGTTGGAGAACAAGTAGTTCTACTGCTGTACAGTAAGGCAAATATTGATAACAAGGGTGAACTAAAACTTCCAAACATCTAGAAGAAAAGATTTTGACAGTTTTCACTATAAAAAACTGACAAATATTGGAGGAGATTGATACATTTAATCTGAGCCAATGTTACTCACTGTACACACGTATCAGAACATCACACTGTGCCTCATCAGTATGTACAACTTTCATATTTTATGTGTCCATTAAAATAAATTTAATTTAAAAGAGAAAATAATTGTTAGATTTATTTTAAAGCTCAGGCATAATTACAAGTGTGAAAAGGCCTTAAAAAGCATGAAGTTCTTCATATTAAAATTTTTTAATTTCAAAAAGACTCTGACATATTAATAAATGATTAAATGAAGTCCTGAAACAGTGTATAATTTTTATTTTTCTTCTGAGCCACTCTTTTGTTAGATTAACTGAACTTTTTGCCATGTCCTAGGAACATGGCTAAAGGCAGATGAGGTTAAATTGGGCATTGAGATGGTGTGATTCTCCTAGATGATTCTCCTGGTCTCTCTGTTGCTGGGATTATGAGAAAAGCTTTGGAAGACCTGTAGTGGCTGAAAACGCAAGGAAGTGAATTCTCTCTTAGAGACGCTAGAAAGCATGAAACTATATGGATCTCTTAATTTGGGGATTTCTGATCACTAGAAATGTGAGATTATAAATGTTGTGGCAACTTGTTACTACAGCAGTAGAAAAGTAGTTATCTGAATAACCTTTGGATTCCAAACATTAAAAATGAAGAGAAAATATGACACAAACAATATTTTCTTTCTTTTATTATTTGGGAAATCAACTACTGTTTCGTTAACCACAGATCTACCTGATTTCAGTGCATTTACATTATCACATTTATGTTTTTATCTTACTTTAATTTTTATAAGTATCACTCTGTTGCTGGCATTACATATTCCGTGTCCACTATCTTATCAAACTGTTTTTCTTAATATCTAAATAGTTTCTCAATCTTACTTTGTATTTTGTCAGCATGAAACCAAAGTCATCTTTAGAGATTTTTAAGCCGTTACTATTCTTTTTGACTTATGCTGTTTGTTGCACATGCATTTTTATGATTGTTTTATTTTATTGTGTTGTGTATTAGCTTTTTAGCATCAAGGCTATACACCCAGCCCTTTAGTTGATGTTGAGAAATATGTATGATATAAATTAACCTACTTAAAACAAGAGGAAGATCCTCTACAGAAAGAAAAAGACTAGAAAGAATAAAGATGGTGGGAGGAGTGCTTGGTTACTAGCTTGTTCTTTAATTTTTTTTTTTTTTTTTTTTCCGGAACCAGGGATTGAACTTAGGCCCTTGTGCTTGCCAGGGAAGCGCTTATTTCACTGAGCCATCTCCCCATCCCTCGCTAGCTTGTTAAATTGAACTTTTTTTTTTTCACAGTGTCTCACTGTATAGTACAGGTTGCGCTTGAACTCATTGTATAGCCCAGTCCTCAAACTTGTGCAATCCTCCTGCCACAGCTTCCTGAGTACTGAAATTACATACGCTACCATGCTCAGCTAAGTTGAATGGTTTTTCTTTTCCTTTCTTTCTCTTTCTTTCTTTCTTTCTTTCTTTCTTTCTTTCTTTCTTTCTTTCTTAATGAATTTGGTACAGGGTCTCACTATGCAGCTCAGACTTGTAGTGATCCTCCTGTTTTCAGTCTCACCAGGTCTGGAATTACACACACATGCCTCCACGGTTGAATGACTCAGTCACTGACTCAGCATGCCCTGGGATGGGCCTGGTGTGCAGCATGTGGTGCTGGGAATTGAACCTTTGTCCCTGCGCTTGCCTAAGCAGGCACTTAGTCTGCTGAGCTATCTTACCAGCCCATGAATGTTGAATCTGTTGCTGTTGAATTTAATTAATATTGCTTTACCATGTGAACACATAAACACAATCACAAGAGAGGAATGTCTGTGGAAACAACTTCAGCATGCTTTGGTGGAGGTCTTTATAGAAGAGCATAAATTAGGAATATCTGGAGCCAATGAGCAAAGTCCAGCTTGGAGAGCTGGAGATGTGTCAGTGGCATTTGCCCACATAAGGTGACTATGGATGTGGACAAATTGACTAGGCAGAAGGTATGGTTGGAGGGAAGACAGGTGCAGCTTCTGGTGAATAGATACTTCAAGGTCGGATGGAAAGAAAGAAGATATGGGAGAGACAGAACTACTAGAAAGTGACCAACTCATAGAGGTGTTTATCATAGAAATGGAAGTAGAAGATGGTTTCAAGTTATGGGGTGAATGATATCAGATAATGCATAAAATAGATGTGAGTGCACCTCCTATGTCAGTAACCTCTTTCATATGACAGTTTAGTGAAAAATGTCTGAGGTTTGAAGAACCAGTTCTGGGTATCTTGGATGAAGTAAGATCCTCAAAACAAAAGGAGAGATACAGTCAAACACCACAGAATAAAATGCCACAAGAAGAATGAAAAAAATTCACCAGGTCATGGAAGAGAAGAGCTATAGACCCAAAAGTGCTAGGAAAAACAGGAGATCTACAGAGTGATGTTGAATCTTTAAGAGTCAGAGTCCACAGGTTGAAAAGGGACTCTAAGATCAGTAATTAGAGTGTTGGGGGTAGTCATTGGGTGGCTCCAGTTTATGCTTTGAGAATCTGTATATGAAAACTGAAGCGGAACCAAGTGTAGCTAGAAGAAGTGAGAAGGGGAATGATAAAAAGGGGCACAAGTCCAAGTTCTGGGAGACAGGAATCTCAGTTGATGGACCAAGATCCTTGAAATGGCAGGACAATGAGAAAAAGGCAGAAGAGAAGAGCAAAGTGTGGTCACAATTTAGTGTCTGAGAACCTGACAAGAGGAAAATGAAAATTTTGTAGTTCTTTCTTGCATTCACAATGATGATGAAATAAGGTGAGCTTAAAAGCACAGCATGAGAAACTTGCTTCATCATTCAGAGAAGTCTACATAAAACACACATCTAAATATGGTAAAATAAAATGTCCAAAAATAAAACATAATTTAATATGACAGATCAACAGAGTGTTTTTCAAAGAAGTCCCGAAAAAAAGTCAGCTCTATAATAAGATGGCATCCAAATTCATTAATTGTGGGGCTGGGGAGATGGCTCAGTGGAATAAGCGCTTCCCTGGCAAGCGCAAGGGCCTGAGTTCAATCCCTGGTTCCACCAAAAAAAAATTCAAATTCATTAATTGTATTTCAGTTTAGTGATTCATAAATCACTTCTTCATGTGACTGAGAAAAATAAACCACCAACTCCTTTTCTATCAGAAGGATTTTTCCTTTTTTGTCCCTAAACTCATTTAAATTACTATTCATAGTTTGTGCTCGTTATTTTATATCTAATAAAGTTGAATTAACTTGTTAGTTAATATATTTGAGGCATGTTTCAACAATTATAATTCAAATAGGCTTTGGGGAACATCTGTGTCTGATTATCCATCAAAACAGGTATCTCTCTAAATATAACTAAATTTTAATATTTGAAAGAGAAGCTAATTTGGTCATTAGTAAATTAACAATATATTACATTTCATGATATAGGCTTTGAAAGAACACTTTTCTATTCTTTTTCATAGAAACAGAGTAAGCTATTTTCAACACATTTGAAGACACCAACTGAAAGGGTAAATACATTTGCCAAATATTCTCCGATTTTTCTATTTATAAAACTTACACAGGCACTGCATTTGAATGATGCAAGGAAACTATAAGAGAATACACACATTACCCAAGAAAAACTGTAGGACGATCTAAGTTGTCTTAGATGGCACAACACCCCGAGGCATTCCTGCAGAGGGGAGGGACCGCACAGAAGCTGGGGAGGTAGTAGCGGCAGCAGCAATGCCGTGTGAGCCATGGGTCTGTCATGTGTCGTGGCCTTCCCCCCGAAGTGTGCAACTGCCTGGCATCTGATCCAGCAAAGAGGCAGAGGCCATAGAAAATGGAAAGCGCGTTCACGTGCAGATTTAGAATATTCTCCTTCAAGACGTCTGCTTAAAAACACTAATGCTCAGCTTTGAAACTTGTACCTTTAGCCATCAGAATTTGAGACTGGAGGCAAAGCCTTGCTAACTCACTCATATTTAGTCTCATCATTTTCAACTTCTCTCAGCCTTTTAATTCTAGAAGTACTTCTCAAGTTGCTGATGGGAGATTTTGAATAACTCTTAGGCTGTAACAGTAACCAAGTTGGTCACATCCTCAGGTCTCACAGCAAGGCCTGGTCTCTCTTCTTTAGTTCTGTAACAAAAAGTGCTGTCTGCCTGGTTTCCACTTCACCTGTTGTAACTCCTCTATATTCTGCTGGTCACCTAAATATCCTCCAGGTTCCTATTGCTCATTGTGTTACATGTTGCCCATGTGTCTGCTTTGTCTTAAAATAATCTATCATCTATCTATCTATCTATCTATCTATCTATCTATCTATCTATCATCTATCTATCCATCATTTATCTACAATACACCAGAAACTTGCAAACTTTTACACTAGTATTCAATTAAAAGTTACCAAATAGTAGACGTGATTTGCATCTGAAAACCTGTGCTTCTATTGTGCAATGTTAGAGGTTCCCTTCCTAGGCCCTCTTTCCTCAGGCTTCCTTACAAGTAGATGAAACCATGTCACTGAACTTCTGCTAAGTGTAAATGTAGGCAAAAGTGATGCGACCCCACCCCCACCCCCATCCTGGCCTGGTCCATGGAAATGCACAACAGCTGAGCCTCATCATCTTGTTTTTTGCCTGTCCACTGAAAAGACATCATGGTCCCAGCTAAGGACAGGGCCACTGTATGAAAGCACAGATTTCCTGAAAGATTTTATGGCACTGAATCTCTTCCTCATTAACCCGTCCCCAGGGCATGCCCTGAGCAAGAGGTAAGATTTTTTTATCTTGAGCTTTTGGGATTTCAGTGTTCATCTGTTGTAGGTGAGATTATTGTCTCTACCCAGTACCTTTCTCTTTTATTTTGGTTCCAGAAATGAACTCAGGACCTTGCACTTGCCAGGAAAGCTCTTGTGCCCCTGAGCAATACCCCACCCCCCAGTATGTTTCTTTAACTGCCTTTGATTCTGGGGTCTTGATCCTCTAATCTGAGCTCACTCCTACCTCTTCTCAGTAAAAGAAATCCCTGTTGTATTTATTTTCCCTCTATCTTTTCATTACCACTTTCATTTACTAACTTTCTATTTAATTGTTTCTATGTCTTTCCACTTCTTATATCCTCCAGGTTAGGCATAGGTACATTACTTTTTTGGTCTCTGTTTCTTTAGTCTCTATAACTCAGTTTAAGATGTCCCTTTCATCAATCTGAGCTACGTGGTGAGACCTTGTACCAAATACACACACACACACACACACACACACACACACACACACACACACAAAGACATCACTTTCATGAGGGGAGGTGGCTTTCATAAAAGAGCTTAACCTCTCCAAGACTTAAAATATTTGATTAGAGATAGCATCTAAGCTTGAAGGTATCTTGTTAGAACTAAATGAACAAAACTTAATTACAAAATGTATCCCATATATTTTAATATAAAATGGCATCAACTAGATATAGTAATTATTTCAAATAACTTAAGCCACCTAAACTAAAAGTTGTAGGCATCCCATCATGTGACTTTCCTGTCTTTTGTTACTCTATTGGTAACTGCATTTGGGGACAAAGGACTTAAGAGTCCATTGATTCCCACAGGAACCTCTGACATTCACCCATTCACTTAGCAAATATTCCTTGAGTACTCATCCTGTGCTAGTGCTCAGGTAGACAGAAGCAGAATACTGGCCCTAATGCAAAAAGCCTGAAAAGATGACTTGGGAGTAGGCAAGCCTAGGGTCAGAAGAAAGCTGAAAAGGAAGACAAAAGGGCAAACCTTTCTGTGCATCTTGTAAAAGGCTGTCGTTGACAGCAGGAGTGGCAGAAATCCAGGTGTGCTGGTTGTGTTCGCAACTCCTTTCCGTCTGCCTCAGAATAAAAATAGCGGTAGAAATTATTCTATAAATGTGGCCATTATGCTTTACTTCTGCTGATATTGAAGTTCGTTTTGATTCCCTGAGGACACCAGGGAAAGTGGAAGGGAAGCTGGAGTCTGGGCAGGACGGTGACGCTGGCCTGGAATTTAACATTTTCTGTAGGCAGTCTCTCCATGGGTAATTTAAAGTAGACTCTTTGAAAAGCTGGAGATATAATAATTTTCTTATGAATTAAAAAATAGGTGTGTGCTTTTCCTTTCTTCTTTATATAGTAGCCATTTAAACATCTTCCAGTCTTGCTTAAATATTTCAGCACTTTGAAAATTAAAAGATTTAGTATTTAGGGCAAATAGTTCCTGTCCTATTTCACATCACCAGAGCTGAGCCTTTGATGTTCTGACATTTCCTGGCACAGAGACAACTGCTGCCGTGTTTTGCAGCCACATGGAGAGTGAAGGAGCCACGTGTCGCAGAGGCACTGATGACTTTCTCAAAGTTATTCACAGTCTTTAGGTCCACGTGCCTCGGCTCCTACCTACATCTCCTCTTTGCCACATTCAATTGCTGCTGTTAGCTTTTCGGCCTTTTGGCTAAGATAAAGTACAACTGCTGCTGTTAAATTTCACCGATTTAACAAGAGCTGTTCTGCTTTCTGCTTGTCTTTTAGGTAGACAGGTGGACTGATGTACTTCCTTCACATCCATTCCTGGCAGTCGATGACATTTTCAATATACGATCTTATTTTTTTGGTTCTTTACTTCACATTGTGAATATGTCTTTGGATTATAGAGGCATAGATACCTGACTATACTTATGATACAATATGTATGTGCATATGTACACACACATATGCACACACATGCATGCAGATGAACTCATGCACATACACAAAATATAATAGAAAAAAGCAACACATTATATATATATATATCTTTAGTGCAAATTTTTATATTTTTAGTATACTACCGATGTCTATTCACCTGTAAGCATATATGTGAACATTTTCCCCATAAATATATACTTAACACTCACAATAAAATGTTGAGAAGCCATTTGTATGTGGAAAAGCAATACTTAGTAGAATTTTTTGTCAGTTAGGACTGATTTTAGTTTGTGTCGTGATACAAAGTGAGTAAATTTGCTCAAGCAACATAACCTATCTAATGCATAGACTCTCAGCCAAGAATGACAAAGCCTGTGACATACCATAGACACGGGATATCTGTGGGGATTAAATGAGATCAAAGACCATGGTGCTCATCCTTGTTGTAACCTTGGAGCACAACAAAAGACAAACACATGCCCAGATCTGAGGTGCTGGGGACGGAACCCGGGGCCTTGTACACACTGCATGAGTGCTGTATCAAAATATGCACCCACTTCCCACTTTATATTATTTTATATACATATGTACAGTTATTCTGTGATTAGCTACAATTTATTCCTTGCCTATCTGAAATTTCTGGTTAAGTAAAAATTAACTGATACCATTTTATTTTCATTTTCAATACTTGTTAAATCTCTTCTAAACCTGTAGATTCCACAAGCTTTCTAATTTCACTTAAATGATCATAGAAGTTTCAATTTTATACTAAATAAAAACTACAGTGCTGTTACCATATAAATCATTATATTTTAAAAAAAATGAAAGGTTTGTTCTTTTAAAATTTCATTTGTTATACCATTTTGGTTATATAGATATCTGTTTTGGAAAGTGATCATCGAGTTAAAAACTTTCTTTCCAAACTTCAGCTATCAGGCCCGATGAAACAGCTCAGCAGACTAAACACCTGCTCAGGCAAGTGCAGGGACCAGGGTTTTATTCTCAGCCCCACATACTGTGCCGGCCCCACCCCTCAGGCATGAGATTGGGCTTGGTGGCATATGCCTGTAATCCCAGTCCTGGGGAGCCTGAAAATAGGAGGATCACTACCCCGTACCAAATACATTAAAACAAACAAACTTCAGCCATCTAACCAAGTTTCCACACGAGCTAATATGCACAAAATGTTAGCTTCAGGTGTACAAGGGAAATACACACTTTAAAAGCTCTTATAATGAGCTTTGATAAAGATTGTGTGTGTGTGTGTGTGTGTGCGCGCGCGCGCGTGCGTGCATATACCTATTCTGAGATACTGGGCTTATTTTGACTATTTTCAGATAATATATAATGTCTCCGTTACTCTTCTCTCATTGTTGGGACAAATACCTGATACTCAAAACTAGGGAAGGAAAATTTATTTAGCTCACACTCAGTGGAGGTTTCAGTCCATACTCAGCTGGCTCCAGGGCAGAGTGGCACGTGGCAGACAGCAGCCATTCATGGTGGCATGAAGAACAAAAGAGCAAAGGGGAGGAGTACCAGCAACAATGGCAACAGAGAGCCTGTCTGTCTCCCTTAAATTGCATTCAGGCTGTCTTCTCCAGGCTGGGTGTAGTACTCACACCCATCATCCCAGCAGCACTCACGCCCATAATCCCAGCAGCACTCACACCCATAATCCCAGTGTATCATGAGTTAATCACGAACTTAAGAAGTCTGCCTGATGACTTACATGAAGCTGTGGGGGACCCCAAGGCACAAACCATAACATATAGACATACAGATTTTTATTAGTATTTGTTTGCAGTACTTAATGGTTACATCCACTATAGATGATTGGTACGTATACATAATACATTTCTATTCCCTTCTTTATCACTTTTTTGCCATTTTTACTTTTCCAGCATCAGATTCATGTATTTATCCTATAAGGCTTTATAAAGTAAATT
>NW_004524843.1:487142-515388 GCF_000260255.1 Octodon degus
ATTTATAAAAATAAGAACTGTGATTAGAAAAGGAATATTAAAGTTCGAACTGTGTAAGTAGTAAAAATCAACTGGATTTGGTGAGAGATTTTAGATGGAATACAATAAAAGAAATAAAGGTATGAAATGTGACTCAGCTTTCTGGCTTTAGTTAGTGGTTGCATACTAGCACTTTAGAATGGCATATTGGAAGAGGAACAAATTCAAGGTTAGAGTTGGGTGATGCTTTGATAGGAATGTGTTATATTTAAGGCATCACTGAAATAGCCAAAAGAAACGGGCAAGTAGGCAGTTGTCCATCTCGTCCAAAGTTCAGAAGAAAGATTAGAGAAGGTGATGCACATGTGGGAGCCAGTGCTATTAAAGAAATAAATGAAGCCTTGGTCAGGGATAAATCTGCTAGGGACGTGACAGATGAGAAAACAGAAATGATTAGCAGGATGAAAAGCTATAGTAGGATGGTATGAAATTCTGTTAATGGTTGTGTATTTGATCCTGAGCACAACACCTACAATAAAACAGCAAATCAATACACTTAAAACAAATAAAATTGATAACATAAACTATTACCTGTTAATAATACATCTTTACCCAAATTTTTAAAATTAACTTGTAACAAAATAATTTGTAACAAATTTGCATTCAGAGTTGGTGATACCAATGACATCAAAATGGAATGTGTTGGCTTGTTAGAAAAAACTGAACAGCATGGAAAATTGCTGGTATCAATGCTTTCATAATCTGTATGCTGACACTTCAGATACATACTCATACTCACATTCACATGTGTATATACATGGATATAAATATTCAGACATAAAAGTATAAATTTATTGAACTCAGGGATCAAGATTTTTAAAAGATCATAAGCTATGGTACAACAGTTAACAATATTTTTTTATTATTTATTCTTTGAGATTGCCAATGTTTACAAAGTATTAAACTCGGAGATCAAGATTTTTAAAAGATGATGAGCTAGGTCACGGTATTTAGTAAATTGTTTTATCATTTGTTCTTAGAAATTCCCAGCCTTAATTATGTTTTATCATCTCAATACAAAATCATTGACACTTTTATTGAGTAATAAATATTTTAGGTTAGGCAGAGTTCAAGAAATAATGAATTATTTTAGAATTCACTTTTTACCCAATGTGCCTGATAAAGCTTCTATATGGGTGAATAAATACAATGAGAAAAGTATTTTCATCAAACATATGATAGAAACATTATGAACCTGTAAATAATACCTTTTACCATTGTACAAAATAGGCACTAAACTGCAAGGTGGGTAAGTAGTACTTACGATCAATTATTAATTCTTTAAGGCTTTAAAACCTTCATTTATCAGAAAAGAGTCCAAAATAATGGTTTGAAGGAAGGGCCTAAGCACAGCCAGGTTTCCCAGTGTCTCCAGGAGGAACTGTGCTGAGTGGTACGTGTGCTGGCAAAGTGCTTTGCAACAACAGAGCTCAGCCAGTACACCCCTAGATCCCCGCAACCTCGCATCTGTCACTGCTTGCAGCTGCCTAGCTCTGTGTGTGGCTGTGGCCTTCGGGCGTTATCCTCTTTCTCCTTCCATCAGTATTCTGAATTTCAGACCCCAAAGAGGGAGAGTTGGGATTGTTCTCTGATGCAGGAAGTAGAGTGCATGGACTTCATGGATTCTATGCGGTCCCCTACATTGCTGTGTTATCTTTAGAAAGGGTCTGCAATTTACAGAGGGTAGTTGTATTGTGAAAATAAGACTTTGTGTGCTATAACTAAATGTTCTAGCATTTAGGCAGCTGACATTTTCTGTTATCAATAACTGGAATCATGCACTCATCTTTTGTTTAGATTACCTGCCTTTGAACTTTGGCTAGGTTTATCTTCTCTTTTACCCTATGGCACAATGTGACTACCTTGAGAAACATAGAAGAGGCAACTGTACAAGAGGAGCTAGGCATTGTGCTCTGTCTGTGTATCTGTCTATCTGTCTGTCTATCTATCTATTCACCTGATAAATAGGTGAATAGATCCATCTATCCAGCCAGCCATCCAGCCAGCCATCTATCCATCTATCCATTTATCATAGTCAGGGCTTCCAGGGGAATAGATTTAATAAGGACACATAATTTATAGCATTATTATAAAATATCCACCCAACAAGCCAAATGCAAAAGAGTACAAGAGATCTGTCCACTAGAAACCCAAAGTATCCAGCTGAGGGCCTGAATCTCATCTAGCACAAGTCCAGTTGTAGATCTAGAGTTCATAGCCATGTCTCACATGAACCCAAATGGAGACCTGGGTCCCATGACAATGTTCCATGCAAATCTGTATCAAGGATCTGCACTTGGGAGGCCCAGAGGTCAGTGGTGATAGCTAGAAAGTCTGTACCAGCAGGATGTAGGATCTGTGCCTGTAGGGTGAGGGATCTGAGCTGGAGCCAGGGGGTGATGCTCAAAATAAGGCTCAGAGCCCCCCAAAAGAGAACTGCACCTCTCTTCAGCGACAGCAAGCACCAAAGCTCCTCCAATGAAGAGAACAACCCAGTTCATATCAGAAAACCAGCGTGACAGACTTGTCTAGGGGAATCAGTAGCATACCATCTTTCCCTCCAGTTCTGCTTTTGTATAGTTGGCAACAATCCTCAGGGGGCTTTTCACACCCAGAATCATGCTAACTCAGGTCATCATTTCAGCTGGGTGTTGCAAATAGGCTATTATTATTAGTTAACCCCCCTCAGTACTGATGTATGTCATCTCATCTATCTATCTATCTATCTATCTATCTATCTATCTATCTATCTATCTATCTATCTACCTACCTACCTACCTATCCATCCATCATCTATCTATATTTTTGCATATTTTGATTCTTGGATTATAAGACTCATTGAAACTGTTGGGAATGAGGGAGCAATAAAGAGTGTGACAATTATAGGTCTACACTGTCTCCTCTTCTTTTCTCTTGCTTTTGCTATTACTTTGAGAAGCACATCAGGATAGAGTACTGATTGTGGAACAAGAGTGAAACTTACCTTGCCTAGAGCAGTTCCAGCTGTTGAGTTCATGCCAAGAGCACAGTTCAGAGGCTGATGCTTCAGCGACACCAGCAAAAGATGATGCCATTGGCCAAGAAGAGGCATCTGGGAGAGACTTTGAGGAACAGCGCAGGTGCTAATTCTTGTTAAGGAGGGATGGAGCACTTTTTTAGGTTCAGAGATTTAAGAGGACTCTGTCATTTCATTGTTTTTGGTTATATCTGCCAACATACCTCCATTCAGATCTCATTGATTTGATCAAACAGTCCCTAATCTTGGTAAAATTTTCTAAATTTCTGTGAGGTTCATTTACTCTTACAATGAAATTGCCCTCAGCATTTAACTGTTGATTAATCATGCTCAGCTTTTTGTTCATTTTTTTTCCAGAACAATAGCTTTATTAGGCAGTGGAATTCCATTCTCATTGTAATTGCTATTTCTTCTACATGCCTCAAATATTTGATATATAGTGCCAAGCTAGGCATTTGCCTCAGCCAGTAAAGCTTCTTAGAGTACCACCACTAAGAATTTTAACAATTGCACTGCCACCTTGTGCCCATTGTCAAGGAGGCAGAAAATAATTCAGCTCCATAGTAGCATCCTGGTGTCTTCTCTCTTGGGCAGACACAGTTTGTCCTAACAGGAGTTTGTCCAGGTTGATTTCATTCTAAAGGTGGTCGTGAGCTGAAGATTGACATGAAGGAGGCTTTTTAAGGTGTGGCTGTTGATACCAAGGGAATAGAAGGGATAGAAAAGAAGCAGGATTGAAATGAAGCTGGGTCTTGGTGCTGTCTTCAGGGAGCCTCGGCCAACCTTACAAAGAGTTTTGGCCTGTAGTTGTGCTGGGTTTTCTATTCATTGATTGCAAAGTGCACAGGTTCATTTCACAGAGGCAGCTGAGCAATCCTGGTTGGGGACTGACAGAGAAGGGGCTTCTGTGGGCAGCAATCCCAGCATTCATGGATGTATTTCTTGAAGGAGAATCTTGGCTATGTACCACAAAGTCCATAAGACAAAAATTACAACTAGGTAAATCATGAGAAAATACTTTATTCAAACCAAAAGCACATTTCTATCCTTTTACTATTATTATATAGTCTTCCAAATTAGCAAAACTTTGTGAGTGCACATTATCCTTGCTTTCCTACATTCACATACAAGACCATAATTGATTATTTCATATTGTGAATGCCTCATTTTAGTTTGAGAACTCTGTGTGGGAAATACTATGCCTTACTCATATTTTTTCTTATTCACTCAGCCTGTATATATATATGGTGGCTCCATAAAGTTTATGGGATGACTATTGATGGGGAGAGACTTTCTATTTATTCTCCACTGGTTTACTTTCTATAGAAAGTCTGTATTGAAGGATAATGACTGTTTTGTGCACATTCTACTCTTTCCACCTACTCTTTAACTTAGGTGCAAACATCTTTATGTCCTAATATTTCTCATTATAATTTAAGGGTAAAAGATCTATGGCAAATGGACCTTGTTAGGCAGCTAACCTTAGCCTTTGCAAAGTTCTTCATCAATACTGAATTTAGATCATTTTTACATTCTACTTATCCAAAAATATTTCTTGTCTTCTACTAGAGTTAATTTTGGAGGATTGAGGTGCAGCTCTCTTCAGTAATTCTCAAATGTTCTCATGACTTTTATTTTGAATATGAGTATTACTTCTGTAGCTTATTTCTGATCTCTATGTAAATTCACTCTTTTGAAGTTGAGATTTCATATCACTGTTAATACCTGCAGATTTCTAAAAATTTTATATTATATTTTGAACCCTCTGTTGTTTCTTAGTTACATTTACAGAGAAGGAAAGAAAAGAAAAAAATATCCTGCACTTCTCTTTTACTTCAACATCTGTAACTGTTGTTTCTAAGTTCATCTTCTTAACCAACTATTTCCTATTCTGTAATTGGATAGTAGCCAACCATCACTAACTATCAAAATGTAGCAAAAGATGTACTCATTTTTAAACTTCCAATTTCTTAAAAATTTAATGTCTTTAAAAATTACTCTAGAGATGTGTACAGAAAGTTATTGGTTTATGCGAGCATACATCATACACATGGACTGGCTGAACATTTGGAAATGGGTAGTAGTTTTACTGCACTGCTGGAGAACCAGAGACCTAATCCACAGAATGTGTTGCCTAGAGCCCCAAATCTGTCACAAAGATTGATTGTATGGAAGCTTCTCAAGACAATTCAACACAATATGCTGGGAGATAGGACACTTTTCACAAAATTCACTGGAAGGCTCAGTTTTGAATAAATAATGTAAAAGCTCTTCATTACTGGCATGCCAACCTTGGCCAGCACATAGCTTCATCTAGCATAGCACTGGGTCCATCCTGAACCCACCTGGATGCCTTTGTAGAATGGTGCTCCTGGAAATATTCATTTCATAGCATAAATATACATATTATGTAATTTTTTGATATACGTTCCAAGTGAAACTTATTGGGAGGTTGTTTCATAATATTTAGACAACTAAAGATTAAATGTGGTGGCTGCATGGAAGAGCTGAACTGTCCCTTCCTAAGGTCTCCATGTTGAAGTCCTGGCCAGGATACCTCACAACAGGACCTCATTAGGAGAAAGGGTCCTTAAAAGGGCGATTAAAAATAAATGTGGTCATTGAGTTTGGGAGTAATCTGATACAACTGATATCCTCACAAGAAGGAAGGTGGATTTGCACACATAGCGAGTGAAGGTGGTCATTAAAAGCCAGGGGGAGACTAGCCCTGTTGACACTTTGATCTTGGACTTTTCTAACTTTCATAATGAAGGAAAAATAAATTTTTCTTATTTTAGTCACTCAGTAGTGCTTTATTATATAATACACTGTCTGTGACAAGAAATCTCACTGATTTCTTTGTGTGTGTTTAGTTATAGTTCCCAAAGCTTGCTAGGTAGCTGGGAGATGTCATAATTAGAGTGAAACCATTAGTAAATAAAACTACACTCAGATTTTAAAGCAGTTTTAAATTGTTATAAACTAACTACTACATGTCCAAGAGAGGTGACACAGCCAACAATTATAATAAATGTGCTTCAAATTTTTAAAACTGCTTTTCTATTTCAATGTAAATAAACAGAGGAATAATTGCCATTTATTGTTCCTCAATGTAGGCATCAGTTTATGTTAAAGCTAAATTCTGATAGTTGAACAGGACTGGGCTACCAAGATTAAATGGGCGGGCTGGGGAGATGGCTCAGTGGAATAAGCCCTTCCCTGGCAAGTGCAAGGGCCTGAATTCAATTCCCGGTTCCACCAAAAAAATAAAAAAATAAATAAAAGATTAAATGGGCAGAACTCCAGTAGAAAGTTTTTGCAAAGAAAAAGCCACCTTTGTAAAAGGATCACTGACATTAAAAAAATCATACTTTGGGATACTACATCATGAATTACTTTAAATTATTGCTTTCTTTATAGAAATTTGTGTTATCTTAGCATAAGTGATTGGGGAAATAATGTGTCATTAAGACATAGAATGGTGTAAGGTACAATAATTCAATTTAAATTAAAAACTTGCTGTTGGTGCCTGCTGGCTTGCCATTTTCTTGGCATCCTTTCACAGTGTTTGAGTGAAACAGATAAAATGTGTGTTATGAATGTATCCTTGTGAAACTCTCATGTTGGAATAGTAATACTCAATATATTAGCAAATAAGGTCTTTAAGCGGTAACTAAGGCGCCATAAAGTTAGATGCATGGTCTGCAATCCACAGAAGTCATGTCCTTACAAGAAGACAGGAAACTAGGGATGTGGATGCACAGAAGGAAGAGCTTGTGAAGACCAGAGCAAAAGACATCCACCTGCAAGGCAAGAAGAGAGTCCACAGGAGGGGTCCCCCTGCCTCCACCCCCACGGGAGAGTCAGCTGGTGTTGTTGAAGCCACCCAGCCTGTGGTGCATAGCTGTGGCACCGTTAGTGAGCCAGGGCAGTGCAGGTCTTACGTGTCTGGTGAGAACATAGTAACTCGCAAGAGAGAATTTGTTATACTTTCTAAAAAGAAGCAGCTTTCAACACTACATTTTGGTTTCCTATTTATAGAAAGTCAACGGTTTGTGTTTATGCTGGAGAATGTGGGTTAAGGTCTGTTTCATACATGCACTACCCAAATTTATGCAAAGTTACTCATTTATATTCATGCTATCATTTTTCTTTCTCAATCATCAAATGTATTTGAGGAAAGACAAAATCAGCAGGTAGTTTAGAAGCCAAATGTTCAAAAGAATAATTTTTGTGATATCACAAAAATATTCAGTAAATATGATTTTTAAAAGCCTAAAAAGCTTGACTAACAGATTTTTCTATTAATCTATTTCATGTAGTAGTCAATAAAATTGCAGTTTGCCTAACCTATCTAACTGCCCTCCCAAATATTGCCCTATTTCTGAGTATGGACTATCTTTCTGGCAGAAAATGAATATGTTTCATTATGTATTTGTAGAGACAATCTGTGATAGTTTAATATATATAAGTAATAATTAAAGAAGTATAATAACCTGATCTTTAAAGTATAGAGCCAAAAAAGATTGAAAGTTTATATCTCCTATTAATACTTTGGTTTTGGTTTTATATAGACCCAAAAATGATTGAGATATTTATGGCTCCTATTAATACTTTGGTTTTGGTTGCATATGTTTGGTTTTACATTTTCCAAGATTATTTGGGGTGTATATGTGTGGGGAGGATGCTTGCTTAGAACAAATAGCTTTTAAAATGGTTGGAAACAAAATAGACAATATGTAATTGGATTGATAATATGTAATATGAAAAAAGTCACAGAGATATATTGTTTTGCTTACCAGGTGATATAACTTTATTTCAGCAGAAATTTTGGAGAAGGTGTACTAATCATATAGAATAGCAGTAGTACAGAGTGTCTCACCCGTGGTGTGATGGAAAAGCAGGGTGATGCATGTCGGTGCTGTTTGGGAGGGAAGCGCAGCCATGTGTTTCTTTACTCAGTTACAGTCAGACAAAAGTAGATTAAAATGAGTTACAAAAGTTATGAAGCAAATATCACTTGGTGAAGCACATGTGATTTTTAAATGTGATGCTTACAAGTTCCATAAAAGGTAGTCAGAGTCCCCAAAGTCTTATTACAGAACTTCAGTATCTCTCAGGGGCTGAGCAGGGGCTGCAAAGCCCGGAGATGTTCCTCTCCGAGTCGCTGGAGCACCTGCGCCTTTCTGCTCTCTGCGGGCAGTTGTGAGGATGGCCCTGTGTGCTGGACAGTGAAGGCGAGGCTGCACACTCAGCTCTGAGTGTCAACGCTTGTGCTTCCCTCCATGCGGGCTGCTGTCATCTCACTCCAACAGACTCTCTGATGTCCCTTCCAGATGTGCTTAGAGACAAAGATGGCATATTTTAAGGTTGATATACAGTGTCTGAGAAATCACACTCAAAGTGACCTCAGTTTTCTCGGGAGGGCAGTGATTTTCATCATGTTCGAAAAGAAAAAAGAGGAGATGGCTCTATTGCAAAAAGGAAGGTGAGGGTGAGAGGGCAGGTGGGCGTGGAGGGAGGGGTGTGGAAGAGGATGCAGAAGGAAGGAAGACGTGCCTTGTACCTGTACCACTCTCCACAGTGAATGAGACTGCTATGTGTCCTAAACATGGACTAGTAAAAATAAGTTAAAAAAATAAAATACACTGGATAGTATTCATTAACAATAGAAAAGTGTAAATTTCTGCTATTTGGATGGATTTCTTCAGTGTTTAAGAGAGTTGCATCAGAAGACTACGGAGCTTCCCCCAGGGAGGAAGCCCCCAGGCGTGGGTTTGGGCAGACTGCACAGCACTGCCAGCAGTTGCTCTGCCAGTCTGCTTCTCCAGATCTGCAGCTAGTCATGCCTTGGATACATTTTTTTTTCCCCCAAATTCACATATACTCTGAAATTCTGGGTGTGCGTCCCAGTGTCTTAATTTGGTGTTTGCTTGCAGCGTAGCTTGCAGTGTTTGACAGAGGTAATGGATTAGGAAATTCTAAAATAGATGTCTTGGGCCTGAAATTATTAAGACATGAGACTGCTACATGATTGTTATTATTGTTCTTGTTCAAATTCTCTTTATGATCTTCTGGCACTGCCTCATCACCAGTGTTAGGAACCTGTAACACTTCTGCACCACCAGGTTCATTAGTTTTTTCATTTTTCTCCCTTTCAGTACTTTGCACAAGCCCAGTATTACTGTCATTAACATCCACTCCACTTAATTTTTTATTCTTTGTGTCTTCTGCTTCATTCAGCTTATCTTGCACATTCATATTTCCCACCTTCTTCTCATCTCTTCTGGCTTCATATAGTCTCATTTCTTTGCCTCTTGCAGCATCTTCTTTCTGATACTTTGGTGTGGATAGCAGATATGGTTGTAGGAAAGAAAGGTTTTCTGGTTCTTTATTTTCCAGAGGTTTAAAATGTTCTACCAGTGATTCAGTTTTAAATTCAGAAAAGTGCGGAGTTGTCATTTCAGGTGGCCATTTAGGCTTACTCATTTTGAGCTCATCTTCAAAGGGAAAGTTTTTCTTAGGCATTTCTCTGGCTGGAGGCCAAACAATTTTTAATTTTCTTCTTTCCCCCAACTTCCTCAGGTCATCCCTTTGCCACTCACTGTCACCAGCATCTAAATGTTTTATAAGATCTTCAGGAAGAACAATGTTTGTCGTAGTGTGTTCACATGTACATGGTTCTTCATTGAGAATAAAGTCCACTGAACTGCTTTGATTTTCATAATTACATTTATCTTTATTCTGTTTGTGTCCAAAGCCTTGGTCATAATTCCCTCTTGACTTAAAAAGTTGTTTAAAGTGAGGTTTACAGTATATTTGTCCATGAAGTGATACATAATTCCCCAAACTGCCAGAAAAAGAAAAAAGAAACACTTAGCATTTTGTATATTTATTGTAAATTCATAGATAATTAAGAAATTATCTACTTTAGTAAAGATTCAGACTCATACACTTAACTTACTAGTAATTGGAATGACCCCATGAAAGGAACCATTGTGTTAGGTAATAGTTATCACTAATACTTCTCATATATCTATTGAACTCTTTATAATTTTATGATACATGTCAGTTACTGATATATTGGTACATTTTATAATGCAAATGCAGTTATAGAATGGTAAGACTAAACCTGTGCTAGTGATGATTTATGTGAAAGGTTTTACTTTTCAATAAATCTTGAATAGCCCATACACATGAATCAAATATGTGAATTTTCTTCTTCACTGGAGCTTGAATTAATTAGAAAGTTTGTTTATGCTCTTGCTTATCAATCCAAAGGAGGTCAACAAACAGAATGCCTGATGAAATTAAATCACCTTTGTTAGAGGCAACAGTGTAATTTTGAGGATTTCTGAATATACAGATAAGAACCAGTACATCACATAGACAGCTGAACCTATGGGCAACACTTACAACAAAACTAGGTGACAAGGTAGCCTAAAGGGCTAGCTAAAGACATCCACCAGTAGATGGGAGACCACCATGACAATCTTGTAGGGGGAGCAAGAAAGAAGGGTCTGCAAAGAGGAGCACAGCACAGATCAATATTTCTTGGAAGTATCAGAACAAATCAGAGACTAGCTCCCAAAACTGGACAGGGGTTTTAGTCATCTTTCCAGTGGCCAGGGTTTACAAATGTCCCATGTTACAAACAACCAAACAGACCTGTATGCAGAGCTCTCAAAACCGAACCACTAAGGATCATCTGAGAAGGAAATTGAGTGGGATCAAAACAGAGCCGGTTAATGACAACAGGTATGAAAGAGAAGATCTAGATAAAGACAAGAGTAGAAAAAAAGGCTGTGAAATCCCAGCCATCTACCACTCCCTTATCTTGAACAGTATTTCAAAAGTAATAGGAGCAAGTCTGTGAAATCAGAAAAAACATTATGGATGTCATCTCCTTTGAAGATTGGGAAAACTAATTTCTTATAAAAATGAGTGGCAGATCTATTGAGGTAAAATCTTTTATTTTAATGATATAATAAACTGTATTTTTTGAAAGCATAATGTACATTATCCTTGCAGTTAATGAAAACATGCCACAAACTGTGCTCTAAAACAGATTTAAAAAATTAAGCTTGGGCTAGGGAGATAGCTCAGCTGCATAAGTGATTGCCTGGCAGGCACAAGGTCTTGAGATCAGTCTCCAGTACACACACACACACACACACACACACACACACACACACACACATTAACCTTGGACTCCAAAATGAACTTAAAGTCATTAAGAAAATGTTATGGCTTGTATCCATCTGTACCCCCAAAAGTTTCATGTGCTCATGAACTTTTGGGAGGTGGCTGCATCTAAAGTGGGATATTGAGGTTAAGAATGTATGCTATTGATTAAATTGGTTTAGCATAGATTTGGGTGTGGATAATGGAATCTCTGCCCTGGGTGTGGGTGGTACCACCCAAAGGGGTTGTAGCTTGGCTGGGATAAAAAAGAAAGGAAGGCTTGTGATTTGTGGCTTTCTGCCTTCCATGCCATGGACTGGTTTTCCCGAGTGATGTGCCTCTGCCAGGCCAGCCTGCCTTGGAGCCTGCCAACCATGGACTGGAATCTCTCCAAACTATGAGCTGAGATAAATCTTTCTTCTTTTAACTTGTAGGTTCCAGGCACTTTTTCTCAGAAAAAAAGGATCTAAGATAGCCTATGATAAAAATCTGAGAATACAAAATGAAGGAGAATTAGGAAAACACATAAAAAAAATGTCAGAAAGTAGAAAATAGAAATCAGGGCCAAAATGGAAAAGAAAACATTCTTAGCAATAAAAACTAAAAGAAGCACAAAATCAAATAAAATTCATAGGAAATTGAAGAGATAACAGAAGAACATAAAGGTAAACTTTTAAATGTTCCAAAAGAAACAAAGAGATGTAAAGAATTGAAAAGAAAGATATTAAAGATAGATAAAAATACCTTCTACTATTTTTATAGGGATCAGAAAATGTTGACGATAGTCTGGAATATCTATCTAGTCCTGTCCAATAATGAGGAAGTTCTCAAAGATCATGAAGGACCTGTCAAAAGTACTCAAGAAAGAAAGAAACCCACTGATCAGAGAGAGAACAATTTATGCTTCAGTAGTAATTATTGTGATTGATTGAATCCAATCAAACAGCACTTTTTTCTGAAAATATTAGTAACCTTTTGGGAATGATATGGAACAAGTGTGCTATGGATAAATCATCAGTTTATTAATTGGTAAATAAAGGAAAATCATTATTAATTTATTTTGCCTACCCTCCACCAAATGTGTCATTGTGTAAAGAGAGGAGAGGAGCAGAGATGAGGGAAAGTACTTTATAAAGTGTTTGAAGAAGTTTGAAGAAATAATGAAATTAGAATATCACATTTTTGTAGACGTCAATAAGTAAATATATGTATTGTCTTAATGTCCGCTGTGGTCACTGGACACGAGACAATTAGACATTATGTTCATACTGTGCCCTTGCTGACACTATTTATATGTTCCTGGGAAAGCAATAATAAAGCTTGAGGTCTAGCTAACAGTTTGGAAAGCAGAAGACAAAGGAACATAATCTGCAATGAGTGTGCAGTTGTTAATCCAGCCTCAACAATCTGTAAGTCATATGTCATGGTTTTTCCACAGATTAACAGAAATAAAAGAATGGAGGGAAACTATATGGATTTAAAAAGATGTTAAAGACATACCAAGTTTAAAGTCAAGGCTAGGGGCCGGAGAGAGAGCTCAGAGGCATAAGCACCTACCTAGCAAGCATAAGGATCTGAGTTTGATCCCTGGCCCCGCATGCCCTGTGCTCTCATCTGGGGATGCCTGGGCACAACAGATGTGGGTGCCCACCATGGGGCCCCGGAACCAGGCATGGTGGTGCACTCCTGCAGTCCCAACTCGGGAGGTTGAGCCAGGAGGATCTCTGTGAGTTCAAGACCAGCCGCGGGGCTACAAAAGTGAGCACAAGGACAGCCCAAACTGAATAGTGAGACCCTGTCTCAAAAAACATAAATAAAATAAAATAAAGTCAAGGCTAAAGTATACCTCTTAGGAAAACACATTTGGAAAATGAAACTATAAAAATGCAAGGAAGTGACAAAAGGAAACTATTTGCTTGTGGGAGAGAGGAAAGCCATTTATAATTAGGATGGGTTATCATAACAGATGGTTATGGAATGACTATAGTGTTAGATTTCTTGATCTTGGCAGTATTTACAGAGTGTTCGTAATTATTTCTTAAACCATATATTTATTTACTTTGTTTGATTTCTTTATCTGTGACTTTTGGATATATCTATATATCTATATCTTTATCTATAGATCAAAAAGTCCTTGATCAATGTTTTTGGCTCCTTTACTAAACGTTTGCAAGGCAAATATGAGCACAATGAATGTTAGGGACAATTACATCAGCTTGTTTTAAGAATCGGGCAAGAACAGAGGATGTAGTAGGAGTGTATGGTAAGGATGTTTTACCCATTCCTGGGGGTCAAATGAAGCTTCCTGGGTAACATAGTCTTTGTTGAGGTCTGAGGATTGAATGGACATTAGCTAAACAGATTTCTGGAGGAGGATTATGGGAAACTTCCCCAAGCAATAGGATGACATTTTGGACTGGTTACATATGAGAGACAAAAACAGTGGCTTGGGGAACATGAAGTAATTCAGGCTACATGCTGCTTTACCTTGGTCTTAACCATCCAGCAGAAAAGTATAAAAACGAAATATAAGAAGCAAAGCCATGCTGTTATGTTGAGCTGACTCAGGTCAACAATTTCTGACATTAGCACTCAAGCGGAAGACCCAATACTATTATGGGCTACTGGACTTTTTTGTAATATTTTGCTGAGTTAACATACCTATAATATTCAAATAACAGGACTTAACAAAAAAGAGTATACAGATGAATGTCCATTTTGTATCTGTGTATTCAAAGTGGTTAGGATAGATAGATAGTTACATTCTCTTAATGAATAGAATGATTTGTTCTAATGGTGTTTGTAAATAGAATATCATGTTTGCATCTTGTACAGCAATTAACCACTAGGAAGAATGTATGCAATGTGTTAATTATTGAAGCTGTCCTACCAATTTGATTAAAAAAAAAAGAAAAACAACACATAAATAGGATAAAGTGGGGATAGATAAAGGTGTTAGCAATAAGGACCAGATCCTGAATTGCATTTTAACTAATATTTCTGTATTAGATTTGTTTGCAAAGGGGAAGCTATTATAGATTTTAAATAGTGAAGTACCACAGTTTTACATTTTAAGAAGATGACTTCACTACGTTATGGGACAAAGCACTGAGGCAGGCTTCCTGTGGAGGAAAAAAGTGCTGAACATAGGAGACAAAATTTGCAGAAAGGCTGTTCCATGAATCCAGGTAAGAGAAGACAATTGCTTGAAAAATAGCTGTGCTAGGGGGAATAAAGAAAAGACACAACTCAGGAAGCATTTGCAAGGAATAAGTGACAGGGCTTGGTGATGGCTTGGGTGTAGGGAGTGAAGGAGAGGAAGAAGTCAAGCAGTAACTCCATGTATCAGTCACTTAGTTCATGCCATTTACTTACACAGTGGCACATGGCCTGTATAGTCAAAAAGGTAATTTTGGTGTCAAAAAGAAAATGCATCATATTGAGTTGGCTGAACTTATGGAAAATCTAATCAGAGAAATAGTCTCACTCCTGAGATTTGATGCGCAGCAGAGAGATCTGGGTTAGGGGTAGAGATTCCATAATCATTATCACAGGGATGATAAGTGAAGTCGTAGAAATGGATGTGATTCACCAGAAAGAATAGGAGACGAAAAATACCTTCTTACAATAGAATTCTAAAGAACACCTAACACTGCATTGATGGATAGAAAAAGAGTCACCTACACAGGTGCCTGGGATGGAACATCTAGAAGGAAAGTGAAAAACCAATATACCACGTTGTCATGGAAACCAAGGAAAAAGACTGTTGCAACAAGGATGTTTGACATTGTCAGTTAAAGCCAGAAAACTATATTCTGAGAAATGCACATTAGACTCAGCAAAATAAACCCAATTTTACTGTCTCAATCCATAGTCAAACCAAATTCCACATTCGATTAGATGCACTTATTTCAAGAGTTTTAGAAAACAAGTGCGTTGGTAATCATGTCGATAAGTGTGTTACTACTGTCATAGGAGAATAAACAGATTTTTTTCTGACTCGTCGCTGACTATATTCCTAATTTCCTTTGAAGCTTCCGTAGTCTAGCTCAAACACAGGCCAGCTAAAACCTAACACCTGCTTGGGCACATGAAATTTTGATTGGCACATAGCCAGCCCATCCATGTACAGCTAGCTAAGCCTGCTGGGTTCAGGTAGCTATGTTGCTCTAGTACTTCTGTGGAAACAGTACAGACAGCAACAGCGTGGCCTGGGTGATCCTTAATTCTGATATCAGTTCAACTGGATTAAGAAGCATCTGACAGACTAGAGAAGCACAGTTCCAGATGTGCCTGTGTAGGCTGTGGAGGTGTGACCTTCCATGCTATATTTGATTGCTGACCCCTTACACTATGGCACCGAGCCCCTGGCCCCTTCCCGGCTGCAGTGAAGTAGGCTCCACTGCCACACTCTTCTACTGGGAGGCTTTGGCCTTGGAGCTGGTGAACCCCAGACTGAATCTCTCCAGTTACCAGCCTAAGTTCCTTCTCCTTCTTCCCGGTATAGGTGCGGTAATTGTGTCTCAGGAGTGAGAAAGCTGACTTGCAAAAAGGCAAATGTTTACTACTGCGGCCTTTTGTAGAAACAGTTTAATGACTGCCGATGTAATGTAGATTTTGGACTAGAACGTTAACTTAGACATCCTGCTTTGCACGGTGACTCTTGATTTTTCTCATCTGCGTGATTTCTATGTTGGAATCAAAGAACATCCTCTGGATTTGATTAGGAAAGCAAAATTCCAAAAGGAAAAAGGTCATAGCAACTGATCAATACAGAACAGCACAAACATATCCTGCTGTGTGGTGGTGTGACCTGATAGCCGCAGCAGGATCTGGAGCAATCTGAATCTGCCCAGGGTTGCAACGCTGAGCACATGCTGCAGGCCCTTTGAATGTTTCTGCCGCAGACCACAAAACATTTTACCTCAGTTTACTGTTGCAATGGTGGCATCGGAAGCACGATTTATGAAAACTCTGCTTGTCTGTTACTAGGCATTCCATTGGATAAACTGTCTTTTGACATAGTGTGCATGTTTCTTTGTCTTGGAACAGTTGTTTCTAAAAATAAAACATTACAAAAGCTTATATAGTATTGCTTTCAATTGCATTCTTAAAACATTATAAAACCCATCAACAATATTAACTGGCCATGCAGTTAAAGTGGCAAGCTTTCTATTGTCTTTCTATTGCTAGAGCCTATATTATCAATAGGATTAATATTAATAAAGATTATTATCCTAACACCTCTACTATTCACACATTGTACACATTGGCATTATTATATCAAACATACAGAAATAAAAGACATCCACTCATCTTAATATGTTAAATATCAATAGTAAGCTCAGCAATGGGGGGGGACTTCCTGAAAAAAGTTATCATTCACTATAGATAACTGAATATATGTAAAGATTAGACTTAACTTTGTCCAAAGATTTAAAAGGTATTATGAATGGGTTTTTCTAAAGTACAAACACATTTTTAAGCCAAAGATATCAATACAGTGCTTCTTTACAACTTAGGGTTGATTTTATGACACCAAATCTTTTGTGTAGTATAATTAGATTTGAATACTTTGAAATGATCAGAAATATTTTTTCTTAAATGTTTTTAGATTTTAGTATGGAAGTATGGAAATCTGCTTTCCATACTTCTCTTAATACCTACAGTCATTTCCTGGTTTTCTTTTGAGTGAGAGTTAGTTCTTATACATAATGATGATTACACTACTAATCAAGGTTTGTATAGTTGTTTAAATTGATAGAGAAACTCCATTTCCATATTGGTCTTGCTACAACCCTGCCAGGATAATTAAGCTTTCCGATTACAGTTGTAGTCATTTATACAAAAAACCAAACCAAACAAAAACATATTTTAGGGCCACATTATTAATTTTTTTTTTTTTGTTTTGGTGTGGACATATTTCTCTGTTCACCAGAAGTTTCTTTTCATTTGCTGGGTTTTGGGAGCTAGCTAGAAAGAAGCAGCATTTGAAATTAATTAGACAGCTTTGCTTAATTGTGCCAGAAACAAGCACATTAAGAAACCATATTAACCTGATAAGTTAGACACATATGTTGCAAATATGACACAGGCATAATTATTAGTTTCAGCAGTTTTTATTTTTAAGCTTGTTCTTTTTTCAATCTGTCTAAAAGAATTGACCGCACTAATGATGCACATTAATTATGTCAAATCCTTTTATCACAAACTCTCACTAATTATAAAAAAGTAGGGGAGACTTAGTGAAATGAGTTGTTCTCTGATGCTACAAAATATGTACTAAATTCACATGATTAAAATCTCCTTCTTATAAATATAATCAAATTTTAAGATGTGCTGTTCTTTCTGTCCATGAAGAAGGTCAGCGGGAGCTGTCATTTCTTTTTAGAAAGGTGGAAAAGTCAGTTGTAGATAAAATATGGCATTAGAAAAAAATAGAATTCTAACAGTAATAATAAATATATATATATATATATATAAATTCTAATTCTTTATCTAAATTTTTATCACAGGTACAGATGCATAAAAATCCTTGAAGTACATTGAGGAATGTAAGTCATTTCTTGGATTACTACAGGCTGTACCAAATGGAGTGTAGAGCTCTCTTAACAGTGCAGTTAAAATGACATCCATATTCAGCTACAGGGTGTGAACCAATGTCATCTGATATATCTATATGAAGTAATTTTTAACAACTATTAATAATGTGCTCTATTCTCTAATACATGTATAACAAAAATTATTAATATTTTCATAACAATTATATTTATTGTCTTATCCAAGGCTTTATTTACCTTGATAGATATAGGTTTCAATAGTTGACATAAAAGTTTTTATTATCCTCACAAAGTACAAGTGGATCATGCCATATGAGATGCTTTTGTGAAGAGAAAGTAGTAAAAATATCAGGCATACTAAAAAAAGCTAGAGGCACGCAGGGGTAGCTGTTAGGTTTAGGCTATATGATTTGGTTATTTCCACTGCAAATCATGTTGAGTTTGGGGCATGCTTTTAAATGAGTTAATCTTCCTTCACAGTTTTCAAGCTCATTTACCATTCATAAATGCAGATTCCTCCTGGAAGGTGCTTCCCATCTCAGTGGCAGAAGCGTCTGAGGCTGCATATCCTAGGCTTTCAAAAACTCTTTCGCTCTCTTGCCACGCCTTTTGAAAATTCTTCCGAAGCTCTTTAGGTGAATCAGAGATGTCTAAAATATGGCCAGCAATGACGTCTTCATAGGTTGGCGGGGCATGCCTGAAGTCAAAGCCAGATTTGCCAGCCTCTGAGCTGTGTGATGATGAGGATGCTACCTTTGACCCAACAACCTGATTCTCAAAGGCACCCACGCCCGAGCAGTGTTCTCTTAGAGACCTTGTTTCAGAGTGTACTTTGTGCTCTTGAGCAGGATTTTGTTCTTGGAGTGCTCTAGGATGTTTGTAAAAAAAGCCTGTAAAATCAGTGTCTTCTAAGGATGTTGATCCAAATTCCTCCTTACAAAACATGTGACTTTCCTGCTGTATGTTACGGTTGACATCTCCATTTGCATAAACTCTATGTGATTTTGCTTCAAAAATTGGGCCATCCTCAAACCATTTGTTTATATCATTTTTGTGGCTATTCATGAAATTTTCAGCCATTTGAATAGTTCGATTGGCTGCTTCATATCTCTGAGGGCGTTTGGACTGACAAGGCACCTCCACTTTGCGGATGATTTCGACTGCATCATAACTTTCGGTGTCAGGCACCATGCCATTAATGGAATTCACTCCATCTTTATGAACGTATGTTGCCCTTTTCTCTACTGTCCTCACTTCCTCTTGAGCTTGCATGGATTCTCCATAGGAACCATTGCTGACATGATTTATACTCACAGGTATTGTGATTGTAGGTGGAGAGTCTCTACTGCAACTTTCTATCTTAATTTGACGACGAAGTGATGCTGGAGACATGACAATCTCAGACCTCTTCTCTACAATGGGAACTGTAGTTACTGGTGTACGTGGGATGGACCCTCTGGATAACTTTGCAGTGGTGTCTTTGAGTTTGACGAGTTGTTCAGAGCGGCTCCTAGGTGGAGAAGGGGAGGTGTTGGCCCTGTGAATTCTAGCTGTATGTGATACTGGTCTTTCGGGTGGGTTTTCCACACAGCTATCCTTTGAAGGCAACTGAGAAAGCTCATTTTTAGGAGGCGTTTCTGTTCGTCTGGCAGAAGACTCGATTGTTATAAAAGTAGGTGATGGTGGGCGACTTTTTAAAGAGGGAGGAGAGCTCTTGCTATCACCTGCCTTAATTTTGTGATGGGCTTTTGCATAATTAGAAGCAGATGCTTCCTTGTGAGTTGCTACTTGGTGGTGCCCTATGTTTTCTTTTGCCATGTTATTTTCTTTTGGTTCATCGTTTTCCTTAGAGCTTGCATTAGTATGAGAAACTTTCAATGATGTTTCGTTAAGAGTGGTAAGCTTATTTCCCTGCCTTCCTGTTTGGGAGGCTATCGTGGCTGTTTGAATTATATTTTCACAGTACGCAAGCATATCCTCTGCTTGCGTTTTAATATGTGTTATTTCTTCTTTGACTTTTTCTAAATTACTCTCTGTGGCAACGCAAACTCCATATTCTCTTTTTTCCTCACTTATCAGCCATACAGGAATAATATTTAGCAGTGTCTGAAATGTTTTAAGGCCATTTTTATTTGACTCTGCTTCAAACTGTTTTACTCTAGACAAAATCTGTTGTAGTTCTTCACGTTTTCTCAAGAACTCCAATATATTTACAGCACATTTTCCATCATCCTGCTGAGATTCTTTCACAGAGGAAAATGGAGATTTGTTCTGTGAAATCTCATGCCTTGAATCTTTAGCATTAGAGAAGGCTTGTTTCTGCTGTATGCCTCTGTCTCTGAGATATTTCTTTTCCTGCAGACTATTATATAGCTGTGAGGATTTTTTATGTTCAACTTGACTTTCTGAAGTCTGTGTATGTGTTTGCTGGAAATTCTGAGTCTGTGAATCCAGATGTACATCAATAACCTTTGGCTTCACTACCTTTGTTGATGACCCATTTCTCAAGTATCCTTGTTTTCTTTCAACCATTAATATGTCCTCTTCAGGACTGATTACCAATGACCCTTGACTTTTTTCTTCACTTCCTAGAAGTTTCTCTCTGTCAGATTCCCTACATTCTCTTTGCTTCTCAAGAATAATCTTGAACTCGTTTTCCTGGCTCTTTGCTGCAGACTCTGTAGGCATTTGTACTGTCACTCTTTTCTCCTTCTTAGGTAATTGATAAAACTGTTCAGCCACCGATTGCTTATTATGAAATACTGCATTTGCTTCCGTTTTCTCAGTTTCTTGGTACTGTTGTTTGGTAATGGCTTGAGCATCAACCGCAGATTGTTTCACATGGCTTTCACAGCTGTGGTCTGTTTTATTTAATGTCTGATTTAGAGTTGGGAGCTTGATGGTTTTAACTTTAAAAGTTGGAGAAGCTGGTTTGCTTTGGTGCATATTCAAATGCTCCACACACTTCTGTTGTTTTTCATGTGTGCTATATTCTTGGAGACTCTGGTTAGTTTCTAAAGCTGATCTAGATTGTTTAAGACCCCTTGAACTCTGTAACACTTCCTTTTTCATGTTGTTTTTGTCTTCTGAGACTGCTAGAAGATGCTGTTGTCTATTGACAGTAACTGTCTCTGCTGATGTTGTGGAAGACTCCTTGTCAGAACACACTTGAGCATTATCATTCTGGGCAACTTGGTTGGGTTGACCCACAGTGAGCTCTGAATCCATTCTGAGTGAGGGTATTTCCTTGTATGCTGTTTCTAACAGCATTTCCTTTTCCAACTCTGATATCTTTTGACTTGAGCTTTCATTTTTGACAATGCTGTAGCAAGAACTTTCCTTTTTCTGTTTTTCAAGCTCTTCCCTTTGTTGTCTGTATTTTTCTTCAGCAATCATTAAAGGTGTCTTAAATTTTCTCATGTAAGGTTTTGGACTTTGTTGACTTGAACTTTCTGGAAATGAATGAGATTTTATGAGAGGTGCTTTCTGTTCTCCATTGAGTGCTGAAGTTTCTGTTACTGTCTGGGAGAGAGACTTAGGAGAAGCAACAGACGATTGCATTTTTTCATCAAGACTTTTTCTCGATATACCGTGCCTTGTGTCTGTGTGCTCCCTGCTAGCTGTCACCATCGTTGTTTCCTGACGTTTAAAGGGAGTAGTTTTATATTCCATGTTTGATAGGGCATTTTCCAATTCACCTTTAGGAGAAAGGTGATTCTTTTCATCTTTGATTAACTTGGAGAATTTAGGCTTGGGCAAAGTGGGAGGTGGTGTTTTACCTTTTATGACTTTAGCATGAGAATAAGTTTTCTGAGAGCTTGCAGCTTCTTTTTGGGAATATTGTTGGATGAATGCTTCACTATGTTTTTCAGGAACAGAGGAGGAAAGAAGATGTGCTGATTTGTGAGATGGAGTTGGAGGAGGTGGAGGTGGTAGAGACTCAGACAGACATTTTCTTTCAGATTTCTCATCTACTGGTGGTGGAGGAAGAGGCAAGACTGGGAAGCTTTTGAATTCAGCCCTTATCTTCTCTGTGGAAGGTGGAGGAGGAAACTCATTTTTTTCAGGCAACAGGTTTAAAGGAGGTGGAGGGGGAAGAGGAAATTCAATTTCAGATGATGCATTGGAGGGTGGAGGAGGAGGTGGGGATGGAGGTGGTAGGGAGCATTCACTTTCTCTCTCATTATGCTCAGGGTTAAAGTTGATCTGATTGAAGGACCTTTCCATTGCCATTTTTAAGTCTTTCGAAGTATTTGTCTTCATTAAAAAGTCCTGGCTTTCCAGATAAACATCAGTTTTCTGCTTTTTGTCAGTTGCTTTGAATTTATTGTGACTTTTTTCAAAGACTTTCTCCTCTGTTACATTGGATATGCTTTGATTTACAGGAAAAGAATGAGAGTTCTTCTTATCTTTCTTCATATCCTTATTAGGATACTGCATTTCTTGTTTTATCATAGTTTGCTCCTGAAAACCTTTTGTAACTTCATATGCTTCTCCAACTTGCATGGTAACTGGATGCTGGGTGGGACCAGGTGTGGGACTTCGCATCTCTGTTGATACGTTAATGTTCTTAGTCTTTTTAGGATTTTTTATGTAGAAAGACTCAGTCTTCTGGTGGTCATTTCTCACTTCACCAGTTTGAATTTGGTGCTTTCCAAGTGTTTTGTCAATAGATTGGGCAGACCTTAAGATACTTTCCTTCATCAGCTGTCTCACCGTGTCTGATTCCTTAGTTGTTATATTTTCCTTCATGGAAACCATTGAGGTTAATTGCCCAGTTGTGCGTTCATCACTAAGCTGTTGTTCTTTGGTGGTATTAGTTCCAACACCCATTCTGCCAGCTGTCTCGAACACATTTCTCATAGTTTCATGGTATGAATTAGAAAGTTTTCTAAGGTTTTTCTCAAGAGCATCATTATTTTGTTCACGATCTACAACAATCTTTACAGTGCCTTTGGGGGCTTTTGGAAGACTAAGGTCAATTCTTTCTCCCGTGGAAGTCCCATAGCAAGATTTACCTTCAGTTTGACTGAGAATGCCTTGGCCAAGTGGTCCTGGTCTTGGCTGAAGAATGCTTTCTGTGCCCGTCTGGATGGCCCCCTGATGAATCTTCATCTTCTGCTCTTCTGAAGATCCTACTGTTTCAGCATGGACATGTTTTTCAATTCTGCCTTCTTTATCTACCTCTTTGAAACTCCTTTGTGCTTCTTTCAAAGACCTTAATGATATTTCAAGGTCATCTCGAATAAGCTCCTTTTTAAGTATTTCAGTCTTTGTATTTGTAGCTTTTTCAAGGCATTCAATTGCTTTCTCAACATCACAAGGGATGGCGTCAAACTGTTTAGATTCTTGCCACCGTTGCTTTGACTCCTTGAGTGACTTGAGGGTAGCCAGCATGTCAGCTTTTATTTCTTCCGTTTTAGTCACTGTTTTCTGATTTATGTCCTGGCTGAGAGAGTTTAGGGTTGATTTCAAGTCCTCATTCATAATTTCTTCTTTGGTTGTCTTATAAGGTATACTGGGAGGCTCTGTCATAAAAACTTTAACTGTATTATGCACATCTCCCGGAATGATGTCCGCTTCATTAACTGTACGTTCAATCTGAGACTGCCTTTTCCTCAACAAGAATTTTGTCTGCTCCACATCAACACCAATTATTTCTTCTTCTCTTTCTTGCTTCCTAGCTGCTAGTGTTTCATCTGGTCCTGTCTGAAGTTGTTTGAGGTAATCTAAAGCTCCAGTTTCTATGCATGTTGTGAAAAACTGAACGTTTCCTCTCTCTGAGGCATCAATTTTAGCCCTCTCACAGACTGCACTGTTTGATGTGGAAGACAACAGATTATGAATGGTATGTCGTACATCACCTCCTATTACTTCTTCACGCTTAATTTTATCACCAGTGTTTTCATGAAGAAGACAGTAGATGGTCATGTTAATGTCTCCTCTTTCATCTTCTTGGATTAAAATGCCTTTCTTTGCAGATCTCTCCTCTGCGAACAGTTTTTTTATTGCCTCTTGCACATCACCTTTCACTATCTCTTCTTTTTCAGCATGAAATTCAGTTGATCTGTTCAACAATTGAGTTTTAGTCAGGTTAACATTTCCCTTCTCCTCTTCACTAACCATGATCTCTTTTTTGGTGCAGTCTTTTTTGGAAAGTAAGTTCATCATTATATTTCCAAGATTGGCCCTAATAACTTCTTCTTTCTGTATCTCAGGAGATTCTTGGTTCATTAGCTTATATTTAGCCATTCGGACATCCCCAACTTCATCAGTTTCAATGATAATTCCAGGAGCTTCAATAACTTTTTGAGAGTAAAGCTCTTTCAATGTTTCTTTAATGCTCTTGCCAATAATTTCTACCTTTTCAACTCTATTTTCATTGAATTCATGAATTGGTGTTGTTTCAAAGAGCCATGTGGTAGTCTTGACATCGGAAGCTGGGATCTCCTCCTTGGCCACTTTTGTGATGCTTTCTTCCGCATCTTTAATTGAATCCAAAGTTCGGTTTTCAAATAGCCATACTGCCTGCTTAACATCCCCCTTTTGCACATCTTCCTGGGTAACTGTCTTGATATTTTTATATTCTGACCCTTCTCCTCTCAGCTGTTCTACAGTGTGAGTTTCAAATAGCCACATAGATGTTCTAACATTGCCTTTTTGAATTTCATTGATACTTACAGTTCTTACATAATTGTTCTTCCCAAAATTTTCAGCCTCAAAGAATTGTTTGTTTGTCTTCACTTTTCCACCCTGAATGTGGTCAATAGTGGGCACAATTGTATGGGATTCTTCTGAGATTTGATCTAGTGGCTGTGTTTCAAATCTGTATCTGACAGAACTAACATCCCCTTTCTGAATGTCTTCTTGTGTAACAGATTTAATAACATACACGGTTTGTGATTCATTAATTGAATCTAATGGTTTTGTCTCAAAAAGCCATCTTGTTCCTCGCACATCTCCATGAATCACATCTTCTTTTTTAACGGTTGTTACTTCGTGAAAGCACCCTTCTTGATCTTGAATTGCATAGAGTGGCTGGGTTTCGAAGAGCATTGTGTAGCTTTTGACATCACCCTTCACTACTTCTTCAGCATGTGTTTTCTTGGTGCTGATACAGTCGCACTCGTCTTTAATCTTATCTAAAGAAAAAGTCTCAAAGATGAAGCACCCTTTTCTGACATCTCCACCTTCTATGTCTGTCACTGTCTTTACTAATCGCTCACTTTCTTGGCTTTCTTTTATCATGTCAATGGGATGGTTTTCAAAGAGCCACCTACACTTTAAGACATTGCCTTTCTGAATGTCTTCAGCTTGTAGTGTCTTCATCTTTTTCAACACTTCCTCTGAACTGGAACTTATAGAGTCTAAGGATTGATTTTCAAATTTATACCTCATGCTGGAGACATCCCCAGCTTGGATATCCACCTCCACAGCCTTGGTTTCCTTTCCTTCCTCTCCTTGTATGCTGTCTAAATTTTCTGTCTCAAAAAGAAGACACGCTGTACGAACATCTCCACCTTGGATTTCCTCTTGCTTTGCAGTTTGCAAGGAGACTGTTGTTTCAGAGCCATCTCTTATGGTGTCAAGAGGCTGCGTCTCAAAGAGCCACGTACACATTTTGACATCTCCCTTATGAATTTCTTCACTTGTAGTCATTAACGGAACTTTTTCATAAAGAGACTCCATTGGCTGGGTTTCAAACAGCCATTTACAGGTTTTGACATCCCCTTTAACAATATCTGTCACTTGTTCTGCTTTATTTTCTGTTTCTTCCACATTACTAAAATATTTAATTGAATGAAGAGGTTGAGTTTCAAACAACCATTTAGCAGATTTCACATTTCCACTCTGTATTTCTTGAGCAGATATTCCTCTAATTATCTGAAATTTAAGAAGACTTTCATCAAACTGGTCAATGGGCCTTGTTTCAAAAAGCCATCTGCAGCTCCTCACATCACCTCTTAAGATTTCTTCTTGCTGGACTGTCTTTACTTGATGGTATTTTCCAAGGTGATCTTGAATGGCATACAGTGGCATAGTCTCAAAGAGAGATTTATTTAACTCCACAGCACCTCTTGTGACTCCTTCCACTTCTATTTTATGTGATGCATCAAATTTAATTAAATTGTTTGATTCAAAGATGCGTGTGTAATTTCTGACATCTCCCCTATCCACCTCTTCTAGCTTCACAGTTCGTGTGTATTCCTTTTTATCTTCTCTAATCTCTTCCAGTGGTTGAGTTTCAAAAATCCATTTTTGGTGCCTGACATCACCTTTCTCTTCTTCAGAGGTGGTGATTTTCTGAAGCTTTCCTACATCAGGACTATCTTTTAAGGCCTCTATTGGAAGAGTTTCAAATAGATGCTTGGTGGTTTGTACATCACCCCCTATTATCTCTTCAGCTAATACAGGATTTGCATCAGAAGTTTCTTTTAGAACATCTAATGGCTGTGTTTCAAACATCCAACACTTTTTGGAGACATCTGTGCCTATTATTGTTTCTTTTTCTATGATGACCTCTTCCAAGTCTTCTTTGATTTTTTCCAAAGGTTGAGTTTCAAATAACCACTTTGCTCTACTCACCCCACCTTTGACATTTTCTTCCATGGATATTCCTCGGACAATTTTAATTTCTGTGATATCCTTATTGATTGTGTCTAAAGGCTGTGTTTCAAACAGCCAACGTGCTGTTCTTACATCCCCTTTTTCAATATCTTCTCTATGAACAGTTTTGATTTCTAGCATTTGACCTAAACCATCTCTAATAACATACAAAGGTTGGGTTTCAAAACATTTTATACTTCTCTTAACATTTCCTTTAATTTCTTTAAGTTCAGACCTGAGCTGAAGTAAGTTCACTTCATCTACTGAATGAAGTTGTCCAAGTTGATCCAGATGTTGAGTCTCAAACATATATCTCACAGTTTTGACATCTCCCCCAGTTATGTCCCTAGTAGCAGTTAATGCTGATTCTTCTTCATTTTGGTACATTTTATTCATAGAGTCTAATGACTTTGTTTCAAACATCCAGCGGGCTGTGGAAACATCTCCTCTGGCCAGGTCAGGAATTTTGTCAGCGTTTACTCTACCTTCAGAAGAATGAACCCCCAGGGCATCCATGGGTTGAGTTTCAAACATCCATGTTGTGTACTTTACGTCACCTCCAGCAATGATTTCTTGATCAGCAATGCCCTTGGCATTGTGACTGTCCTCTGGAGAGCCACTGTTGATGGAATCTAATGGCTGATTCTCGAAAATCCACCTCATAGACTGCACTTCCCCTTTCAGAATTTCATCCCATTCCAAGTATTCTCTTTCAGAGTTCAGTTCTTTTTGAGAGTTATCATTTGCATTCTCAAAAACATATCGGGCATGTTGCACGTCTGCTGAAACTGAGCTTCCTGTGTCCTTTTGACTGGAAACAATCTCAGAAACCTCACTGATATAATCTTTCTCTAAATTTTTTCTTAACTCAGGATGGATGTGTTTATATAAACGGTTTAATTCATACAAGTTTCTTTGCTTGGAATAGACATCTTTGGGGACTGGTAGTCGTCTAGCAGGGCTGGGGAGTTCAGGGGACTGGGAAGATGCTGTCACATCTATTGGAACTTGAAGCACATCAGGTGGGGGAGGAGGAAATTCTTCTGTCTCTCCTGGAGCAGTGGCACTAACTTGTGCCAGAGCTGAGTAAGTAGCATTTCGATCACTACAGCTTGAGGTTGATGTCTCCTTTCTCTTGCTGGTTGAAGTGTAAGAAGAGGAAGAGGTACCCACAACTGATGTTGGCTTTATAATTTCTTCATATTCACTTTCAATCTTTAGGGGAGAAAAAAAGCTTATGAAGATTAATGTAATGGTGAAGGCTTCCAAAGAACTGCCTTTTACCTGTCCATAACCAGGATTCTGCTGCAACATGATGGGAAAAACAGGTGAAATACCCTATTTAAAGACTTAAATAGTAGTATTTAATGTTTCTTACTATCACCCCCATGTTCTATTTTTCCTATAAGCAAGTCATTCAATGACTATAAGCAAGTCATTCAGTGTATCTGTGACTTTTAACTTTAATATTTATAAATATGCTTACTCTCCCGCTTTTACTTAATGTGCCCTGCTGAGCAATCTAAACGGAAATAGTGAAAGTTTTGAAGTACTTTTGAAGGTTGTTTTGTTTTCCTGGGAGTTTTAAACAGAACAAAGTGAGCATTTTAATTTGACTTTGTTACTTTACCGATTGTAAATTATATACCCTAGAGCGTGCACACTTTTTTCCTCCCTCATTTACTCTAGTTTGAAAAGTTTTTATATTAATTCTTTTCTCAAGTAGGTCAAAATTGTTCTTCTAAAACAGAAAACAAGCTAGTTTAGGATTTTTAAAAATTTCTGTTGTTGCTAGAGAAACATGTAAGATGTGTAGTGAGACCCGGTAGACTCTGTAATA
>NW_004524843.1:515488-541123 GCF_000260255.1 Octodon degus
TTTTTTCAGTACTGGGGATTGAACTCAGGACCCTGGGCTTGTTAAGCAGGCACTTATTCTACTGAGCTTTCTCCCTGTCCTGTAAGCCCCCTTTACACTTAATGCATTTCTGTGTAGAGAAATTATGTTACCTTAATCTGCTTAGCTGGGCTTGTTGTGTCTTTGTCAGAGTAGAAGACCTTTTCCTGGGCACACTTTTCAAATTGCTCTTTTAAAGACTTAGTTGAAACTTTAGGTATCTCTTCATCATCAGGTGTGTCAATGACTACAAACAGAAGAGGACACCAGGGATATTATATAATGAATCAAAATTCTGCTTTAGTTGAATTATCATGTCATGGGAAATTTCCCACAATACAGAGAAAAATAGTCAAGACACAAGCTTATCCTTATGGAATCATTTCATCGTATAATTTAGGAATGCAGCAAGAAGTATGGGAAGAAAACTGAATGCTTCTCTCTAGATGGAAATATTTTCTAAATTTTCCACAAGCACATCTTATTTCTGTGCTCAGGGAAACATAATAAAAGTTATAAAACAAAAACCCCCAAAAGAATCAAAGAAGGCCTACTTTCTTAAGCAATAAAGAATAAAATGAAGGCATAGTAGTGGCGCTCAAGTAACGTTTTGGCTAGAGATGGATTAAATCTTCATGGCAGCAGACCTTTTTCTCTTTTTATAAGCAAGATAACTGTGCTTTGTTTTATAAAATACAGAAATTTTCTCACAACTAATCTATCTGTAGGTTGGAGAGTTAAAAACTCATGCCTAAATCTATTATTAAAGCAAATTAATATAATCTGTTCTCAGAGAGATTAATAAACATCAAATTTTGTATTAGTTCCCTGAGGCAGAAAAAAATGCAGAACTGAATCCTTGCCATGTTGGAGGCTTTAGGATGAACAGATGATAGTCTAGTGGGCAGTGGGCTATTTTAGAAAGGTGCTGCACCCAATTGCCACGAGAAAAATCTACTTGTATGTAGAAACACAAGCCTTCCTCATTAGGACTGTGAGTTAGAGTTACTTAAGTCACTCTCTGGTGAAGCCTGGGCTTTGGAATTCCCCCATTCAAGCTGAGCTCTAATACAAGACTCTTACCTGTTTCTTGAACATATTGACTGAACTGAGAAGCTTGATTTATTTCCTCAGTGTGCTTTTCAAGATGAGATACCTGTGTTTAAAGAAATGTAAATTTTTTTAAGAAGTCAGTGATTTGAGTACTGCAGATAATAGTCTTCATTTTACAGTGATTTCATCTAACACATGGAGAAGTGTTAATTCAGCTATCATTTATTTTAATCAAGGAACTTGTTATAATAGAGCATATTTGAATTGATACCTAACATGTCATATTTTTCAAGTGCCTGCTTCATTTTTTTTAAAAAAAATTGATTCAAAAGTAGAGACAGAAATACTTGCATATATTGACAGTAAATACAAAATTACAGTAACATCAAATGGATATAATAAGATAGAGCATCTACTCAGCTCTGAAAACTGTTGGCAAAGTATTATTTTCTAAGAAGTTACCATTTCTGTTTCAAGACAGTCAATCCCATGTGCCTTGGAAATGTCTTCATTTTTCTTACTTTCATGACTGCTATGGATTACCTCCTGAAAGTAAGCAAGCAAACAAATAAACACATAAACGATGTCTTAAGTTTGAAAATTTCACTGGCTTATTAATTTCAACAGCAGAATATTCTGGAGAAAAAAAGTTCCTCAGTTTGCTTGGTTTCCCTGACTCCTAATTTAGTTGTTTGAAACTGTGTAGTATTATTTTACACTTCTGTAGTTCAGAAGCCGTGAATGGCACCCACTGGATGCTGATTGGCATCAGAAGTTCTGTGTTTATTGGGAAGATCTTAGGAAGAACCCATTCCCTGGCCTTTGGTGACTCTGGGCTGCACCCCTCGCTAGACTCCTGGCCCACTCTTTTTCACAGACATTTTCCCACTCTCATTTTTTTGATTCCCTTTTCCATTTTAAGAACCTTCATGATTACACTGGAGCAACTCCAACAGTCCAGGATTATTTCCCAGCCAGAAAATTAGTTGATGAGCTACTTTATTCCACCTGCAATATTAATTTCTCTTTGTAAGATAATTTAACATATTCATAAATTCCAGGGATTAGGTCCTAGACAATTTGGAGGTCATTGCTGTTCTCACCCTTACAAAGAAATAAATGTTACCAATGCAATTTGTACTTATTATGAGAAAGATAGCCCTCAAAAAAAGAAAAAACAAGTAAAATGTTCACTGTGATAGCACCTACACAGAACATGTAAATTCTTAATCATAAACCATTTTCATAAGCCTCCTTCTAATTTTTCAGAAAGATATTCTGGCATCCAGATTGGCCATCCAATATTATAACACATCCAAAATTGACTTAAATGCATAACACTGAGCTAGGGACAGTGACACTTCTCTATAATCTTAGCACTCTAGGAGTCTGAGGCAATGTTGCAAGTTAGAGCATAGCCTAGGTCCTTTAGGAGCTTAGTGAGATGATATTCTGTCTCAGAACAAAAATCAAAAAAGACTGGGAGTGTAGCTCAGCTGTAGAGCTCTACTTAGCAAATAAGAGCCTAAGGTTCCACCCCCTGTAATGGAAAAATTTTTAAAACACATTAGAAAATTGAGCATGTAGCTTAGTGAAAATGTGTTTTGGGTTCAATCTCCCGTATACCATACACATTCACTAAAAATAACCAATTATAAATTATAAGTAGCATCACTCCTTGGTGTTCTGGTTAAGATCATGTGTAGTATAAATTATAAGTAGGCCATATGGAACATATCCTGTTGTAATCATGTCGGGCCATACCATGACAGTGCTATCCTCTTGTCTTCTTATATAGGGAGTACTGGGTAATCTTGATTGTCAACTTGATTGGATAAAAGACTCCTAGGGATGTGATTGGAGGTGGTTGAATTGTGAGAGTCAACCCACTTATAAGTTCAAGATTTGAACAGGCTTTAAGAGGAAGGGCGAGGACAGAGGACAAGGTCCTGGAGCTGAGGCCTTGTGGACTTATCTGGCTCAGAGGCCTTTGGGGGCTTCTACTTCCCTTGCTCTCCGCTTCCGGGATGCCATGAGTGAGAAGTTTCCTCTGTTCTGCTGTTCACCATGGTGTGGCAGCCCTGGAGCCAGCAACCACAGGCTCACACCTCTGAGACTGTGAGATAAAATAAACCTCTCTTTTTTCAAAGTTGAAGTATCAGGTATTTTGTCTCAGCAAGGAAAAGTTTACTAAATACATGCGGTTACTTTCTTTAAGCAACACAGGTGACCCTATAAAATTAGAAAGTTGGAGGCCCTGATAATTTTGTTTATCCAGCCCTGCTATCTCTACAGAATATAATTCTTACAATATTTTGAGATGGATTGATATGACCAAGCAGTTGGCAAACAGCTTAGTATCTTATTAAAAAAATAAGCATATGGACAGTTATCTCTGTATAAGAACACGTTTGAAGTTGGAACATTACTTTTACCTTTATATCTATGTGACTGATAAAAATGAGTTTTTAAATCTGATTTTGAAATACATGTTAGCAAAGAATAATCAAGTGAGAACAGGCCATCATGACTATTGATGAAAAAAGATTATGAAAGATTTTTTACAGTGTTAAATACTTTTAAGCTATTAAATCTTAATGAAATCTAGGATAAGTATAAAATTAATTTATGAGATCCTGACTTGTATTTTTGGTACTAGATATGTAGTCTACAATTCCCCTGCCTCCAGGAATACTTGGCATGTGTATTAATCATATACCCCTCACCGGGAGCAGAGAGCTAATTTGGCTCATGCCCTTTGGGATTCAGTCTGTGCTCAACTGTCTCCAAAGAGGAAACATTGGGACAGAAGGGCATTGCAGAGTGAAGCTGCTTGGCTCATAGTGGCTGGGAAGCAGTGGAAGGGAATTCTGCCAGAGAGAATCCGGCTAGGAAACTGCACAACACCCAAGGTCACACCTCATGGCCCATCTAGACACACCCAGGAGCATGGTTAGTAACTAGCTAGGTGGTTCTTAATCCAACAGAGTGGAAAAATCATGATTAGGGTTCACAGAATACAGTGTTAGATGTCTGATTAACCAAGAAGGTTAATCAGAAGTCAATACAGTGTAATCTGATTTTATTACACTTTTCTAGAAAGGAGACTTAAGAAAAAAAAGTGAAACATTCTCTGAAAGTCTGAGAACTAAATGATAAAGGGGGCCTTCCTGTTTAAAATTTAGGATGTTTTTCACTGAATACAACTGAAGATCACTCAGCTTTTTCCAAAAAATGGTTTCCTAGTCCTAGTTAATGATCTACACATGTAGCAACATTTGACAATATTCTGGACATACTTTTTTTTTTTTTTTTTTTGCTAAGGAGTTCACATAATGAGTAATTAATGAATGTATGCTTAAAATAGAACATTTCCATTAATAAATTAATTCTATTCAAACTTCTTTGTGCCAGGAGTGTTCTAGGTGCTGGTGGTAAAACAATGAACAAAACACTTTACTTTCTCAAGAAACAGCATAAAAATAAATATCTCACATTCTTTCCTTTAAGTTCAAGTAATCAGAATTTTTCATAACAACATGCTTGCATCATCAAGCTTTAGTTAAGAAACAGTAACCTTGTACTGGAGGGAACAATTATAATTACTAAATACTGTGGATAGAAGAAAATATGCATAGGTACAAATGACAACTCCAGGTCAGTGTCAAACCTTTCCATCAGTAGAGATACAGTGAGATATTCTATGACTTTTTAGGCATCTGCTGAGAAACAGGAAGAACCTAGTGAACAGTCTGGGTATTCATTGAGGGCTATCGTGATGACCTCTATTGACTCATATCTGGCCCAGAGGCTTATATGCTAATGACAGCTGTGGCCAGCTGAAATATTTTACTTGACTCATATGGCGACTTTACAGTTTTGGGTTAGTGAACATGGACAGTATTTCCATGTTAAAAGAAATGAGTATTTCCCCCTGCTTTTAAAAAACTGAAGGTCTGACAGTACTGGCTTCATGTTCCAATGTAGCAGTATCTGGCTGAGATAGGATGGCTGGGTTTTCGGCTGAGGCATGTGCTTCTCAAGTCACCATTCCTTTCATTACCAAATATTTAACACCAAGTTGGTATTACTAATAAAAACAAACCAACCTTTCTGATACCCATGGAAATCTGAATGTCAGATACATGCTACCATGATCATACCACGAGAGTAACTGACACAGATCCCTGTGTTGAAAAAACAAATGCACAATATTTAAAGTAGAAATGTGTAAAGAAGTGTATTTTTGATGTACATTTAAAAATTTCATTTTTCTGGAGCAAAGACTTTGTAGTTAGTGTCTACCCACTGATGTAAAAGCAATTTATGCCCATCATCTCTAAATATATTCTCTTGTCCAGGTGGCATGTGGTCAGTGCTAGTGTGCATAAATTTTGCTTATAGTTGTTAGTTTTTACTTCAGCATTTATGTGCTATTACTAAATAGAACTGTAATTGCCGCACTAGTTTGGTACGTTAGCATCAATGTACCGAATTTACTGTCCCCTGCTTGCTGTAACGTATCTAAAATCTGTCTTAAAATAGTCCAAGATTTTGTTTCCATCTTTTATCTTGTCTGCCATTTTGCAACTGGTTTAATTTGGAGTTTTTCATCTGATGTTCTTCTGGAAGAAATTTTTTTGTGCCTATAGAGAATAGAGTTATGGAGAAGGATGGATCATAATGCTCCCGTTGAAATCAAATAAGTAGAAAATACTAACAAATTCTGATCAGAATACTATGCATAAATTCACATGAAATGATTCATGAAATTAGTTGTTGAAAATTAAATTCAAATATGGACCAGGCTGCAAGACACAAAATGCTTTTCACAGGTGGGATGACCAGCAGCCAGGACCGAGGCATGAGTACTAACTCCTTCCTATACTAGGTACACTGCAATCTTGGACAAATTACTAATGCACAATTAGATTCAGTGTTCTATCTCAGGCAGCAACCAAAAGAAAGAAAAGAGATAATAGTACCTATGCTGAGACTCCGAAATCTCAATCAGAAAGTGCAGCCCTGTTAATACAAAATATCATGGTATCTGCATGATTTGTATCAATCTGGTGTCAGGCCGTATATTAGCCAAATATATTATCAAAAAAAAAATCTGTTGTTGACACACATGTTCTAAGGTTTTTCTAGTACAGTAAATTACATTCTGCCTACATGGCTTGTGATTACTAGTATCCTAGGAAATTTATTGTAAGTTTTGATGAGTAGAAATGCAAATTCATTTGGAAGCAATAAGCAGAAAGACATTACTTTCAAAAAAGTGATGAGTTACTATTACTGAGACTCTTAAAAGTATAGTGAACTAAAAAACAAAAAATTATGAGAAAAGGTGAGCAGAATAGTAGATGATCGCTGTCTCAGCAGTGTGAAAAAATTACAAATTCATGCTCCATGTCAGTAATTCAGCATTTTTACTCATTACTGGTATAATTTTAATAAAGCTAAATGGTTGTACTAAAGTTATTTGCATCTTTATCAAACAAACATAAACAATACAAAAATATGCCCCAAAAGTCAATGGACTAAAGATTTGAAAGAATAGCCAGTTCTTTCTTTTAAGAGTGTATAAAATTGGTGAATGGTGCCTGATATTGGTGCTGAATTACATATAGTGTCTCTCTCTCTCTCTCTCTCTCTCTCTCTCTCTCTCTCTCTCTCTCTCTGAAACTGGGGATTGAACTCAGGTCCTTGTGCTTGCCAGGGAAGTGCTTATTCCACTGAGCCATCTCCCTGGTCCTACATATTCCCATTTGAAAAGTTTTGTTTTGAATTTTTAAATTTCTTTTTTGTGTAAGCTCAAAATTGCAATGTGACATCATTTTGTCTTTTACCTCAATAGATAGATAAATAGATAGATAGATAGATAGATAGATAGATAGATAGATAGATAGAGTGACTCAAAACTTATTTCCCCTTTAGAATATCTCCTGACTTCTTTGGGAGACTTCAGCTTCTTTTCTTCCTATTCCTGTGACTGTCAGGACACCTCTATATTTTTTACCTATAACATTGTACAGCCATCATTTGCTAGTAAGAGCCTCTCCTTCAACTGAACTCCGAGTCTACGGCATGCATTCTCCATTCTCAGTGTTTGGATTCCCAGTACAAAGCAGGGGCCTAATAAAATAGCAAGGCTTGAAGGTGTGAAAAAATGATCATGTTTTTCTAAGCAGTGTGAAAATTATTTGATTTTTAACTTGATATGAAATAGACTTTTCCATATAGTCCTATGATTATTTTGTATTTTGACTGGCAATTTTCAAGACTGCATATTTTCAGAATTGTTAGATATGGAAGCTGATGTGTATACTAATGACATGTCAATGACTTTCAAAGATGGCACTCAAACAGAGGCCACTTGATACTAATTTAATGGATCAGAGTGTCTACAGAAAATTTAGGGAATACCATGACACCGAGCATTATCAGATGGAAGAAGAAATCTGTGAGAACAGCAATGAATACAGAAAGGCAAAAAACACCCACATGAAGACAGAAAAGTTCCCAAATGAAGAAAATAAACATTCAAATAGCTGGGTTTTTTGATAACAATATTCATGGAACTAAAGAAACTAGCTTTATGGCCTATGTCAGTGACTTGTTATCTACCACTGAATGAGTCAGATAAGCTTCTAAGTGCTGCTTGTAGGTTGCAGTGGAAGGCACTGGGCAGACTTACTATCACAACAAATAGCTGAGCTGAGAGACTGTGAAGACAGTGAAAACTTATGTCTTATCACTGTTTTAAATTTGCACAAATAAGGAAAAAAACATTATAAAGTGTAAAAAAAAAAAAGCCAAAGCACTTTGTTTTCATGAGGTGGTGTGGTTTGAGACAGGCGTTTGCTATGTAGTTTAAACAGACATGAAGTTGCTGTGTATCCCAGGTTGTTTGTAAATTCCTGGAAAACCTCCTGCTGCAACCTCTCAAATGCTGGGAATACAGGTGTGCACTACCATGCCTGGCTCAAGGGATTTTTAAACTAAATCTTTTTTGTGAAGTTCTGTAAACACATAAGTGAAGCCCCTAATTTTACTTGCTTCAGTGTAAGCCCTGCCTAAAGTTATGGACATTTGCTGGCAAGACTGTTGGAGTTTAAGGGACTATTGATGGAAAACATTAAAATAATTAAGGCAGTTACTTATTCCTTTAGAAACGTTGCATGCTTAAATATGAGGTGAATAGATCCTAAATATTTGTTTATTCAATCTACAGTTCTCAACCATCAGCTAGCTTTGTGGTGTTATGATAAGCAATGTTACTAGTATTCCACTGTTTCTATAAATTTGTCTTCCATGCAATACATAAAATTTATTCAAGTATATAGAATAGATACTTATTTACTTAATGACATAAAAAGATTCAGCTTGATATTTCCCTGAGAAAAAAATCTAAATAGATACATTTGTATTATGCAAATGTATTGCATACATTTATGCAACTAGGTTTTGGTCATCTTTAGCTATTATGAACAAATGGAATTTTTAAATAAAAAGTACTAAAACATTTGTCTTTCAAAAGGGAGAATTCTACATATGAAATATTAGCTTTCAGTGCTGTAAGAACCCCATCCTCTTTTCTAAAGTTATTTTTTATAGAGCCATATCTCAGAGCCTAAAACAGCTGAGGATTCATAAAAAGAACATATAAAAGTTGCACACTCAATAGGGTCATCAAAAATATTAGTTCCATAAATAACAGTATTTGACAAACTAAGAAAGGAACTTACACAAAAAATACTCAATATACAATAAATAAAAGATGTTTTGAGTATTTCATATAGATGTATGCTAAAGATATCTTTATATACACAATTCTATTTAACACAGATACACAGTATCTTAAAATCAAAGATGCACTAGAATGTAAGTAAGCATAAATGTTTAATGAAAGAAGCTGAAACTTTAAGAACAGTGAAATTACATAAACTTTGCAGAAAGAGAAACTATTCTATAAAATAGCTAGCTAGCAACTATCTCCTGTGAATTAGCACAAAATAAGTCAGAGAAATAGCATTGTACCCCTCGTTGAGCAATGGCCAATTGATTGCTAAGTTATGCATATAGTGTCTAATGCTATTTAAATACAGTATTGTCTTTACTCTAGAACTTTTGATACAGTTAAGTTCTCTTCCATTTAATCTGGAGTATTTCAGCAGTCCACTAATTTATGTCCTCTGTATCAATTTTATACAGTCAGAATAATGTTTCTTGGAGTTATATTTTGTTTTTCTGTTTAAATTTCTTGAATAGCCCTGGCTCATCACTGAGTAAGGTAAAAATTGTTTAACATGGCAGATAATTTCTTCTATTATCCTGCCTTTGTCTACATTTCCACTTTCATGCCTCCATTATTCTTCATTATATTCACAAATATATCATGCTATTTTACCTTCTTCATGAGTTGTCCTTTCTCTAAAGTCTTATAGTCTGCGTGCATGACAAATTATTTCAAGTCTCAGCTGTAGTGTTCAGTGCCCTAAGATGTCCTTGTGTACCATCTTTCATTCAGTCTAAAGTTTATTAAAACTTTCTTATTTCCCAATGAGCCTTATTTATATTTTCTACTAGAGTTTCTACCACAATGCACCAGTAATTATTTGCTAGGTGTTTATCTTTCTGATAGAATAAACACTTTCAGGGCAAAATAATGTCATATTCATTATTCAGTTTTTGCACCTGGCAGGTAATGGGTACATGCTGATTATCAGATGAATAAAAACACAAGGGACAGGTCTAGAGAAAGGCTTTGTGAACTCATATCACATTTATCTACTTTCTTTGGAAGGGTTTCTTAGGTCTTTCATGGATCTGGTTTTCATTCATAAAAAAAATAGTGCCTGTCTTACAAAGTTATTGTGAGGGAAAATGAATTAAAATATGTGAAAACTGGCTCAACAGTGCTATGTTAGTGGTCACTATCTTTGCTTGTTTATTGCACCCTCATATCTGATTTTTCCACTAAGGATTTAGCAAGGGCAGGCCAACTAGCTCAGTGGATTAAAATGCCTGCAATCAGATGCAGGGGCCGGGGGTTTGATACTCGGGGGCCTGCTTTGCCAGCCCCACCCCCGGGGTGCGCTGAGATGGCAGTTGAGACTGGGCATGGTGGCACAACTGTGATCCCAGCTATTTGGGAGGCTGTAAACAGGTGGATCTCTATGAGTCTGATCTATTAGTGAGACTCTGAACACCTTGTAGACCCTTCCCTAAAATACAAAAGAAAAGAAAAGAAAAGAAAAGAATTTAGCAACAAACATGGTCCAAAGAAAAAGATTAAATAAGAGTGGATTACAGTGTTGTTAGTGGATTTCACCAGAGAATTACATGACAAAGTTAAGTCTCAAAACTGAAAAAGTACAATTCCCAATATATATAGTTCTTGGTCCTCCAGATAAATAATCAAAAGGGGAGATTTGCCTAAAGACAAAAAGGAAGAAAGGCACCTGTGTGTATTATGGTCCTTCTGACCCATCTGGTCCCTGGAACAAGGGAACGTTCTCTGAAGATTGCCAGAGCATGAGTTTGTGATGACCTCATCACTTTTTCCATGGTCCTTGCTCACTATTACCCTATTTGCAGCACTCTTTCTTCTTCTAAAAGGCAGTATTTTTATGACTCTTATCTTGCTAATGAAAAATTAACATTTATAGATTATTTATTTTTAAACTAGTTACAATTCCCAGTTCTATGCTTTGAAAGATTTAAACAGAAACAGGGATTCATAAAAGTGACACTGGGTAACAGGGATGGGGAGCATATCTCACAGAAACTCAGGAATAGGACTTGGAGGGGTGGAGTAACAGTGGAGAAGAGAACGGCAGAATCATCTGCAGAACACACCCTTGCTGTTGCTATGGGCACCAGATACATCCACTGCCCATGCCATCAGTAATATACACTGCTGCTGCTTCCAGAACAGTCATTTATCAACACTAGAGGTAGCTGTTCTCCTGTCACCACCCATCCCCAAAATTGCTTTTTTTTTTTTTTTTCATGTCGCTGGCTTCTTGTGGAGAGTCTCAGATAGAGGTGTCTGGTCAGTAAAGTTTTTGGTTGACAGGTCCAGAGGCTAGATAACCAGAAAGCTAGGAAACTTCAGGGATAACACTTAAGGGTTTTCCTTGAGATGCGTGGATCTGCCTTACTGGATGGTGGAGAAGAAGGACATTCGGATGATACAAGGGAAAGAATAAAGGAAAATAAGGAAAGCAAGTAAGTTCCTCAATCCCATTGTTCAGAAAACGTTATTCATGAACACTGATTTTGTTTTGTTTAAAAGGAAGATAGTTGAAAGTACAAGAAATGCAGTGTCCCAATTTTTGTTAGTGAAGCATAGAGTACACATCATGCTTCACGTCTGATTTGGGCTAATTTCTTTTTCTGTTTTTGTCTGTGACTTTTCCAGGACACGTAGGAAGATTCCAAGATAGTGCAATTTGCCAGAAAAGAGTGTCACAAAGATTTCCTATTACACAAATTTCCTGTTTCTTTCACTGTTTTTCTCAGTCTTCCTGGCCACAAGTCTTTTTCTTTGGGATGAATGACATTTTAAATCCTTACATAAAATCCAGAACTAGAAAAAAAATAGATTTGAATCTGATTTAATCCTTGCAAGGTTATCTGCATAAATAAAGCATTTCAGGGCAAATGTTAGCTATGAGCAGAATTATGAAATAGCTATGAATTAGCTTGAGCATGTTGGTTTTCTTTAAAATAAGGAAAAGATGGAGAAAACTAAAAGTAGAGTTCTGATAGCACCAGAAACTGTCTACAGGAACTTGAGGAGTGGAAAGCAATTAGGGTAAAGACAAGACTATTGGGAGCTAAGCATTAACTGAAATGAAAAATCAGGTAAACAAGACATAACTAATTTATTTTTACTCAGAATCCTCAGTAATAAGAGATGGAGGTTGGAGAAGCAATGAAAGAGATAGAAACAGCTACTATTGACTGCATGTTAGTAAGTATCAAGGAATATACAAGGCCCAATACATTGAATGCCATAGATTTTCTTTACTATTCTATCACTGCAGCTTTCTTAAACTTGACTACACTCAATGTAAGCAGTAAATGCGGTATAAGTGGGGGATGCTTGGGGATCAAGAGAGGAGAGAGGGAGGAAAGCAGGCTGAAAAAGAATGAAGATGTTTTATATACAGGCACCAACTCCTCACAAGGAATGCAAATTTTATGTACCATAGACGTGCTAATAAAGAAGATGATTTGAAGAAAGAAGAATATTGTGTAAAATTTAATTCAATACCAAGGTTGTAACATGACTGCATTGCATTAACTGGATTCCCATCAGTGAGATATTTTGAACCAAAGTTTTTACCACTTAAAAGCAATAGGTACTCACCATGAGTTTTGTGATAATCTTGAAAGAGAAACATAATATGCACACTCCTGTTTTTTCATTCCCTTATAGTAATGCAAGACCATTAAGAGGAAAGGCAGGAAAATAACTTGGAAAAAGTAAAAGCCTTTTTGATTAAAAGGGTGGGGGGAAGAAATAGACTTGATGGAATTCTATTTGTTTAAGTTTTAGAATGGTGGTACAAAATGTTTATGAACAAATATTCCTGAATTGGACTCCAGCCTAAAGCACTGACTTCACTTAAAATCTAAAAACCTCCCCCAAATATTTCCACACATTGCAATATGTCAGAGTGTTGTATTGGATTACGGCAACTGATACTCCATGGACAAGGAATCCATTTCTTTCTTTCTTTTTTTCCAAGTTGCAGCATTTATTCATTTACTCGCTGGCTCCCTAGTTTCCTCATAACATGCAATCCATACTGAAGGAAGGTACATTAGCCAACTTTCCCACTGCTGGGACCACATACCTGGTACCCTGTATCACTTAGGGTTCATTAGAAGAAAAGATTTCATAATTATCATTAATGTTTATAATTATAATATTTATTATTCGATGATAATTGTGATATTATATAATTATAATAATTAATAAAGAATATTTCTATGACATATAGAGAATTTACAAGGTAGGTTTACAATGGCTGCCTGCAAAGCCAAGTGTGGAAGAGCACAGCAGGATTGCTCTGCACTGAAGAGCCAAAGGACGTAGTCAAAAGGCAAAGGCCTGGAGCTCTCCATGGAGTCCCATGAGAGTCCTCACCAGGAATCTGAAAGGTCTACACTGGAAGGCTAAAGAGTCCATGCTGGAAGCCTGGAAGTGGAAGAAGCAAAGATGAAAATTAAAGCTCCTCCTCTGAAGAAGAAGGGAGACCTCTTTCTCTTCTTACTGCATCCAGTACTGTTGGTGCCACCCACACTTAAGGTCAATTTTTCCTCTTTAGTTGGTCAATCATCCAGGCACCCAGAACTGTGCTAAACTAACCACTCGTACTCCTGCATTTCTTATTCAAGTTGACACCATGATTAACATATCAAACACCCACATTGTACAGCAGGAAATGTTTTCTTTGGCTCATGGTCTCAGACTACACAGTCCCTGATGGACTGGTGCCAAGGCAGCATGATGGGCAGACACTTGAGGCAAGCTGCACAGTGCATGGCAATCGGGAAGTAGTAGAGGAGCAGCCAGAGTGGACGAAACCAGGCCAGCTGCAGACTCAAGGTCGAAAGTTATGTTCCACTTGGGCAAATTCCAAGCCAACCAGGTTGGTAATTACGTACTTTTTTTCCCCCATAATTTTATTGAGAAACAAATAGCAATGAGACCGTTTCAAACCAAATTGGTAGAACAGTTTCAAAGGAATCAGTTTCAAATGTTGTAACAAGAGGTACATGTGTCCACAGAGGGCACTAGTATTTATTTACTCAAGGAGAAGAGAAGTCCCAGGAGCACTTAGCCCCTCCTATTGATTTGGATCCAGTGGCCACTATATATAAAATTTCCTGTTCTTCTGATAGGGTGTTTTTTCTCATTCTTCATTCCTAAAGAGATGAACAACTTACTTCCTACTAAGTTTAGTAGATCACTTGAAAGAGAGGAACACAGAATAAGTTGTTAGAAGATGTAAATATAGGTCAGTGATGTGAAGATTTGTGAAGAAACTGAAAAAAAAAAAAAGAAGACTTTCTAAAGCACTTCTCTCCCAAGTATAATTATGAGGACAGAACCTCTTACTGTCACTCCCTTTTCTCAGCCTTCTCCTCATTCAGTCTTTTTTAGCATGATAATTTGTTTGTAATTATGTAAATTACATTCTAGATGAACATCCTGAAGAATAGGCAAGCTTCACTCAATCCAGTTATTTTCAAAGATCTATGAAAATGGATTTATTTTGAGCAATAGAGACCCAGAACCAAAAAGAACTAATGATATCCTCTGATGTCAGGCAATTATTGGACATCCATTTTTTATAAAAGTAACTATATACAACAATACATTTCTCAGATTTCTCTAAGTTCCTTGGGCATAATAATTCTATAATGCTAATGGTTTCTTTTGTGATAGTTTTCCTTGTGTCTCAAAATAAGCATCTAAGAACTAAAAATTCCATAACTCGCCATTCCATTATGAAAATTGAAAACACAATTAATTTTATTATTGCATTAGAAAATATGATGTGTAAACTTGAGAATTATGTGCAATGTAATTATATAAAAGTAATTACTATTTTTAAATTAACATGGGCCTTCAGAGAGAAGAAAAATACAAATGTTTCTTCTATTTCAGCCTTTGCAAAGCTATCTCTTCTTCTCATTCATAACAGACACAAAATTTCATTATGTCAGAAAGTTTATTTCTCACATCTTTATCAACATCAAGTATTTCTTGAGATCATCTGGTTTAAGTGTAGAGGAATTGCTTTGCTGCCTTTGGGGAAGGACTGAAGTGTTACTTGCTCTGTGACTTGGGCTGCTGACAAGTACACCTCTCCTTTCCTAAAGAAATCTCAATCCATTGTACTTTTAAAGGAATGAAGGATATAAATGTAAGTGCCCTTTTGTTCACTAAATTAAATTGAAATTGTGTTCTATAAGAACAAATAAATCTATAGCAACCTCAGACTCATAATGCCATTAAGAAGAAAAGAAACTTGAGCAGTGGAACTCCAGTGGAGTAAGCATTGTTAGAACAACTTCTGTTTTAAAGAATGAGTAGGGAAGTCATAGGAAGGAAAGCAACTAGATCGGGCTCATTCGAAGCACTTGAATCTGTGCTCAACTCAATCTTAGTTACAGGTATTTGGGCTATTCCCGCGGGCCTTGACTTCCTGAGAAAAAGAGCCAGGGCACTCCTGTATGTCCTACATCCTACATCCACTAGCAGGAAAATTAGTTCACTTAGTTTTTTTTTTTTTTTCTCAGAACAGTAAAGGAACTGTCACTGAGTTGATGTATTATACAGACTGCAGTATTTCACAAAGATGAAACTTCCACAAAAGACCCTGTCTAACCTTCTGTGGGTGTCCAAAGTGTAGACTGAGAATGCTTCCTTTTATAATGATGCAGTTGCAAGGCCTGCGAAGCCTTCTGTTTGTCAATTGGACACTCTCTCCTATAGATTCTGAAGCAAGAAGTTGAATGCAAAATTACACAAGGACCATGACTGAAACTTTATGGCCCCGCTGCAGCAGACAGTTGGCAATTACCATCAACTTCATTTGGGGACAGCAGAAGCTGAGAGAAACAGTGTGTGGCTATAAAGTAATGTGATTGATGCTAGAGGATCTGAGCAGGCAGCCTTATTATATTTTATGAGCACACCTTGGATTTCTGGGAAAGACTGAACATTGGTTAAGTTATGTAAAGAGACAAATGACTCCGAGCACCTTTATTACATTTTTTAATAAAGTTTTCTCCTTTACAATTAAATACTATTCTCTTTCACAAAATAATGTTATTGGTAGATAAATATCATTAAGTATATAGATTGATTATAAATATCATTAAGTATATACTATTATAGGCATATAAATATGATGTGTAATTTTATGAAAATAGCATTTTAATGAAAGACTACGATAATAAAAGTGAATTCTACTTTTAATGGTGTATCAATCTAATAAAATGATACAATTATTAATTTACTGTATTTCTTTTATTACAATTATGTGTTGATTTTTAATGTTTATTAGATCTTCAGGTAATTTCTATAATTCTGTTACTTATGTTTAATTTTCTGATATAACATCTCTATACACAAACTCATCATTTCTCTATGGTCTATCATTAACAAAAATGTTAACTGTGGCTGCAGGTGAAGCCTTCATCGGTTGGTTGGCTGACTGACATTTGTGATTTTCACCATGAATTCTTTAAGCATCTGTTTTCATTTTGTTCCACACATCTCCTGTTCTGTTCTTTGATGGCAGTAGACATGGAGAGAGAAATGATGGCACTAGCAGAACAGCTTTGTGCTCAGAGGAAGGACAGGGAGGTGGGCAGAAGATTCACTTCAGATCAGAAACCAAGAGGGGGAGTGGTCAATTTGTTATTCTGAGGTAACACATTTTGACTCAGGTTTTCACTGTAATATTCATTGCTGAATAGTAGAATCACTTGGGAGAGTTATAAAATTCCGTAATCCCTGACTATACTCCGTAACAATTAAATCAGAACTATATGAGTTGCTCTGGGAATTGCAGTGTATAAGTCCAGGTGAAGAGAGTTTACATGCCCAGAATTCCCACTGAGATTCCATGCCTCAGCCCAACAGGGACAACGATTTGATTTTCAAATCCTAATACAGTCCAATTAGAGGTGAAAGTTCTCAGGAAGTTTCAAAACAAGCCCCGCTCAGGCCCTGAGAGAAGTGGCAGACAGGAGACATGTTAAAAATTGGCACTGCTACAGCTCTGGAACTCAACCAGAGGAAGCTGGAGCAGATAGGGTAGGCCTTCCTAAGGAGTTTGGGGTGCATTCCTAGACAAATTATTCTCATGCAGTCTAAAGGAACAAGAGAAGGATTAGCTGTTATTTGGGGCTTTCTCACTTTTATCCTGAGAAATGCAAATTCTCATGTGGCTTGACTGCATTTTTTGCTTTCATTTTCCCCATTGATGGCATAGGTAGCATTAAAGTAACTAATTTGCTTCCCAGCCTGAATGAGTAAATTTGCTGCAGAATACAAACTCTGTGGATTCAGTTCCTATGAAAAACAGTATGAGCTTCCACCATGACTTAGAAAGTATAAGAAGGTGGATGTGAGTGGGAAGAAGAGACACAGATATAGATTGAGTAGCAAGGCAAAGCCAGCCACAGTGTGGTAAGACAGGAGAGCCATCTACACAGACTCGCAGTAATGAAGTAGACAGCCAAAGGCATGCAAGAGATAGTCCTGAATGCAAGAGTAGAGAAAAAAGATCAATTGGAACAGGAATCTGTAAATCTACAGTGGGATCAGAGTTCACCTGGGCTCTTTCTATCCTGAAAGGAAAACTGAATTCTTGGTGTGGAACAAAGCTGGTTTGCTGTATGGCACAGTCAGGAACTGGGGGCGGGGGTGGGGTGAGGTGGGGGGCGGTGAATGGGGAGTGGTAGTCAGTTAATAACCCTGCATTCTGCATGAGGTAGCTCCTGCCAATCTGGCAACATGTATATTGATGGCAATAATTAGTTGAGGCCATTGTGTTTCATTTGGTGAGCTCTTGGTCTCCTGATTCTGAATCAGATTAAAAAATTCATCTTTTGTGTTCTTTTCATCACCAAAGTCAATTTGGCCTCAGGCACTGAGTAAGAGCTATAGAGAATAAACTGATGAAAGGATTGGATTTCAAAGAGAAGACAGCAAAAGACATTAGAGTTTTGATTTTTAACAGAGTCAACCTATTCTGTGTAGTCTATGTTTAAGCCTTATTTATATGCCTCTTGAGGACAGGGACTGTACTGTTTTCTGTTTCCCCAAGGAGACCAAGGAGAGCTCTGGTATGGTCACTCAGAAAGGGAAGGTTCAAGTGCATTCTCTGGCTTTTCTGGAGAAAGATCAGGAAGGTTCACTCATTGGTATAAACTTAAAAGAAACAGTTCTCTGGCAAATAGAGACTGTTATATATAGCTTAGCATTTGTGCATGACAGCCTTGCATATTGAAGAAACACTGGCTATATTTTATTAAGATAATTGTAGAAATGTATCTATCATCATTGCTCTAATTGCATAGGACATAAAATATCAAGAGATGTTTCCTTTCCCTTACAAACTATTTTCTTTTCTGTCCATACATCAACTAAAACGTGCTGAGAAACCACAATAGACTGTGAGCTAGTTTCAGCCCCAGTAGATAGAAAAGAAACAACACCCCCTCCGACTCTTCCTATTTTTGCCCATTTATTCAAGTTGTATAGTTTTTTCTCTTGGCTGGTTTCAATTTATATATTAATTATACTATTTTTTCTCTGAACATCTTGTCACTATACTATGAATAAAACAGGCTCTAGAAGCAAATGCTACACTATTCATTTGCTTCCACTTAAAAAACAAGCTTGCATTTGTTGTGGCATGATGGAGATGCGATATATTTGAGCAGATTATATTTTATGCATATTCTTTTTTGTGGCCTTTGGAGACACCCGGCTTGTCTCATTTCTCAGTGATGGGGATAAATGGTCTTTCCTTAAAAGAAATTTTATTGTATACTTTCAAATATATTTACTAGATACACCAATGACTCTAGTACAATTTGTATCCAAAGTATATACAGGTATGCTCATTTTAAGATAATTTCTGATTATTGTAAAGAACTGCAGAAATTGTCTCCCAGAGGAAAAGAGAACTTTTAAAAATGCCAATGTGTGAAGTGTAGAAAACTAGTTCTTCTTGGTCTTTTTGCACATACATAAAGTGTTTAAATGAATCATATTCTAAATCAAGATACATTATCATTTAATCGTGTCTTTTCTTGGCTTTAGTGGCAGTACTACCAATGTCAGTAGCCAGTATTGACTGAGCTGTTAGTATATGTCAGAGCTTATACTAAGAGTTCTTTATGAACCATATATATATAATATTTATTTGGTGTCTCAGGAAAGGGTCTACAGGGTCTCACTACATAGATTGGACTTGTAGTGATCTGCCTGTGTTCAGCCTCCCAAGTACTGGAATTACAGGTACTTGCCACCACGCCCAGTCTCAATCACCTTCTCAGCATGCCCCGGGGTTGGGACCAGCATTGCATGCTGGGGATCGAACCCTGGCCCCTGAGTCTGCCTAAGGAGGCAGCTTTAATTTGCTGAGCTATTTGGCTGGCCCCATATTGTTTTTATTTTCTTAAAATAACCTTGATTTTATAGCAAAATTTCTATAGCCTTCTGGTTTGAACATTCCCTCCAATTCTCATGTTGAAATTTAATTGCCATGATGATAGTATTGGGAGATGGGACTTTGAGGACGCTGTTGGGCTCCACGCTCACAAGCAGAATTCCATTTGATCTCTTTGTGGTTTTCTCTCCTCTCTCCTATTCTTGCTTTCTGCCGTGCTTTGCTATGGCAACAAGACCCCTTCCAAGTGCTACAACCTTGACATTATACCTCTTGGCTTCAGAGGCAATAGTTACGTTCCTTATGAATTACAAATTTGTAAGTTGTAAGTCATCTCATCTGCATTATTTTCTTGTAGAAGAAAAAAACAGACTAAGGTGGGTGGCCAGCTCAAAAGATTTATAACCCAAGTCTTTGGTTCTGTACCCACATGGTTATTACTCCAGACTGCTTCATTTTAAGTATTGTTACTTTAAGTTACAATATTCATTTTAAAATTGTGCATATAATTAAAATATAGTATGTCATGCCCTGGACTATAACCTTGTGCTTTGATATTTGGTCATGTCAGAGCTATTAACAGCAATTTATGTAACCTTGAAAAATTATGTATGTGTTAAAAGCTAAATGTTCATTTGAATCAAATATGAAAAGTACTTGGCAATGTGGACATTTAGCTTATCAAAATACAGTTAGTTTGTTCGAAAATAAGTACAGGTCACCTTTAAAGAGGGTAAACCACACAGATGTCAGATAATATCTATCACAAGCTGTCAAAAATGTTTTCTATCAACCCAAAATTGTCCAGAGAGTTCCAAATCCATGTAATCTTTCACAGTATGAATGTTTACGTTCACACTGTTGCAGCAGCACATGTAGGTGGAAAGATGTGTACTGTCACCCATTACATCAGAGCGGCAGGAGGTTGAAGGTCAAGAATGCTTTAGATACTTGATACAGTTTAGAGATTTCACATGGAAGCAATTACCTAAGGGCTCACTTGCACCTCCAAAATGTTTAGAGTTCCATGTGCATTTTCTGCTTAAGCCATTTTAGAAGGAGAAAGCAAAGCAAAACAAAACAAGACAAAAAACTAAGCAATTTCAGAGAAGAAGAGGCTTCCAGGGCTTCACAATTAATATATAAAGCTCTCCTAGTATTGCATAAAAGTTAGGGAAAGAAAGTGAAGAGGACCTTTACATAAGAAAATGAAAGTCAAACCGTGACTAAGAATACAACACAAAGAAAGTCCTAGACTGCTAATGGGTCCAAGGTTTCTTTGGGGGAGTTTTGTTTTCGTTTTCGTTTTCGTTTTTTTTTTTTGTTTTTTGGTGTAGTACTGGGGATTGAACTCTGGACCTATGCTTGCCAGGCAAGCACTTATTCTACTGAGCTATGTCCCTGGCCCTGGGGGAGTATTTTAAAAGTAGGTTCTGGTGATACTGTACAACTCTACAGATATATTCAAGAGTCAAGTGATTGTTCTCACTAAGTTGGGGTATTTAATGGTATGAAAATTATATATCAATACTTCTGCTAAATCAGGAAAAAAGAATTTTCTAGCAATAACAGAAATCAGAAAATAAATACAAGAAACAAAAACAGGGGAGAGACAATGACAGTTTTGCCTCCACCGAGCATTTAGCTAATATCTGCTCCAGTATGTTATGAGAACAGTCTTTTGAGATTGAGGGGATTGATTATTTAGAATGATTCTCCCAAACAGAGTCTGCTGTAGCAAGTGGATGAAAATATTCCTCAGAAACATTCCTTTGCATTCTAGCACGAGGGGCCCACTGAGTTTTACTGGCGTTCGACGCTGGGAACTCCACGCTAAGACAAAGTGAAACAGCACTGAACGGATGTTTCCAATTTAAATGTCAACAGAAGACAGGCCCCCAGGTTCAGAATCACGCAAAGAGAGTTGGCGCCATTCACACTTATTTGAAGCAATAATGGCTGTTTTGAGACCGGAAGTCAAACGGCTGATGTTCAAAACTGTTAGTACTCACCAGCAGCGAGAAGCTAATCAAGACCGCCCACTCTGTTCTTTTAAGAACCACAGTTCACCCACCACCTCCTCTTCTCCCTCAGCGATCTAGAGTAGTTCCTCTTTCTAATTTTCATAAGGAGGCTCCACAGGCCAGCAGTGACACTCTCAGTGTTAAACAGCCAGAACCATAAAGCTCGGCAAGTTTAGAATATATACACGGCACACAATCCTCTTTACAATGCCTAGAATTAACGTTCCTAAGTGTCTGAATGTTCCTGTATTTTATAGTCCCCTTTCTTTTTTATTTCAGAACAGCTTTTTCACTAGGCATAAAACATCCTGACCCATCGGCAAACAGAAGGGGCTTTTAATCTCAGAGATAGCTTAATTTTCAAACCTTGTTTAGGGTGACTGCTGATCTCCTAGACAAACTGTTACCATACGGCTAATTACCTTCAAATTTCTGACTATAATGTATTACAAGGAAACAAAGCACATTGGTCTTAATTATTATACTTAATGAAGTTACTACTAAATATGACATTTCATATAGTCAGACATCTAAAACAAATGTTCTTTCTCTTAAATCAAACTTGACCTCCAACTTAACATATCTGGCCAGAGAAAAACTTAGTAGAGATAGATCTCAAGTACTTTCATTAAGCACATTGAAAACACTGCCATAGTAGACAGCATCTTACTAAGAGCAAAATTCACCTGTCTGGCAGCAAACATAAATTCCTCATTCCTTGCTGATAAAGGAGTTTTTATAATGCATTTAGACAGGTTTAAAACTTTAAATGAACAAGCTGTGCCAGCTCCACCTATGGGGTGTGCTGAAACCGCAATTGAGACTGGGTATAGTGGCATCTCAGCTGGGCAACTGTAATCCCAGTGCTTGGAAGGCTGAAAACAGGAGGATAACTATGAGTCCCATCTGTGTAGTTAGACCCTATACTAAATACATAAAAAGAAAGTTTAAGTGAATATCTAAAATGTAATTTTTATACTTTCCTCTCTATAGTGAAATTTGGCACTTATATTATTTTTAATGATTATAAATTTTCTTTAGAAAGTAGAAAATGAATTTTTCCCCAAATTTTCCAAAAGACTTCTGCATACAATGATCTTTGACTAAATGGGAATTACTAATTTTTTTATACTTGCCAGGCAAGCGATTATTCTACTGAGCCATCTCCCTAATTTATTCATACTTATAATTCTTTCACATTATATTTTATTGTATGTGGTATCATGTATGCTTATTTATTTCTTAGGGGAATACCAGTGTTACTATCATGTGAAAATAGTAAAGAGAAGTTTAGAGAAGTCACACAAGGATAGATTCATGCATTTTAATTATTTTCACACACATTGGTATATCACATTCTTAATGGGGACTACATCTTATGGTAAACTGCATTTGAAATTAAGCCATCTCTGATTTACTAGTGGATATTTATATGTCTTTGAGTTTATTTCCCCTAACATATATTCTTTTTTAATAGCCATACACTGAGAAATTCCACTTAAGTTAAACAAGATACAGAAAGGGCCAAGGCAAACAGCACCCTCCAGCTGCAGCAGTTTTCAAGGGTGGATACCTGGATTCCAATTCCTACTCATTAGATGCAGTACAGCTTTGTACTGGGAAAGGAATTTTGAGCCCAGAAGAAATTTGGCTGAGGATGGCACTGGCACTAACCCAGAGAAGGTGAGATGTAGAAGTCAAGAAGAAGAAATATGACCTAGGAGATGGTAACTTTTAAAACAAAAGGTTGTAGAATGCTTATGATGGTCCAGGCATTGTTTTAGTTACTACAAACACAAACACACCGATTCCTCTAAAGAAGCCCATGAGGTGGTTACCACTATAATCTTGGCTTTATAGGTGAGGGTAGCGAGGCACAGGGAAGTTCAGGAACTTACCTAATGTCACGCAGCTAACAACTAAAGGAGCAAGACCTTGGACACAAGTGATATGACTCTAGTATCTATGCCCCTAGTCACTACTCAAAGATCATTCATTACCAGTTTTTCCAGTAAAAGAATGCTTTCTATGGCCAATTTCAAGATATTAATATGATATCATGTGATTTAAAAATTTCCCCCAGATTTAATAATTGCAGAGTTGGTATGAGCTGGCTCTTGATACACCACCAGAGCTTAAATACAACCTCCTCTCGATAAGAGCATAATTCTGTGGATTTCTAATGTTCCTTTTGAGCTGGAGAGATAGTTCAGTGGTGTAAGGACCTGCCTGTCAAGCACAAGAACCCTGGTTTGATCCCTAGTACCTCATGTCACACTAGCCCCAGCCACCAAAACCGGGAGTGGTGGCACACACCTGTAATCCCAGACCTGGGGAGGCTGGGACAGGAGGATCACTATGAGTCTGAACTGTGTGGTGAGACCCTGTACCAAAAAAATATATATATATAAATAAAAGATTAAAAAATTTACAGTGCTCCTTTTGGTTTAAACCACTTTGGTTAGATTTTCTTTCATTTGCAGTTTTAAAGTCTTAACTTTTACAGAGTTGCCTAAGATGGTAAAATATTTTCTCATAAATTGCACTTTATCATATTACATGAGGTGTGGTCAAAATATATGGTAAATGATTAAATTGAAAATGTTTATTAGGATAAACACATAGTGCCATTCATCACACTCGGAATATTCCCTTTTGCTTTAAACACAATTACCCCATCTTTCAAGCCACTTTCTGAAGCACTGGTGATACTTGCCTTTAGTGAGTCTCTTTAGTTGTGCTGTGGTGGCTATCTCAGTGACCTGAATTCGGTCAAAACATTTACCATTCTTGCTCATTTTGACTTTGAGAAAGAGAAAAGAGACACACTGTGGCATTTTGTGAGCCTGCCTACGCGTTTGGATGGCACTTAGAGGCTGCATTCACTGTCATTATGATCATGCTTTGTAAGGACCTTTGCCAAGGAGAACTTCAGAGCTGCCTTAGAAATCAGCAAATACTATGGGATAATTGTGTTCACAGTGAGGGGAGAATACTGAGGGGTTTAAAGGCTATGCATTTTTGACAGTTATGACTGCTTAAAAATCGAAGCATTTCCCATATGTTTGGATCACATGTCACAGCTCTGCAATAGCTTCACGAGCTAGGCATGTTACTCATAAGTTTCCCTACCTCACACATCTGAAACTAAGGGGGAGTTAGGGATTTGGTCTATGTCGTATTGGCTACATAATTTGTCAGGTCCAGCACAGAATAAAAAGGTGGGTTCCCTTGTTCAAGTACTATTGAGAATTGCAAGATGGGGCGAGCACAATGTTAGGCTACGTCAAGGTCCTTCTGGGAGTGAGGATCCTGTGCAGCTTCAAGCTCACACATCCATGAGGGTGGCACATGAGTCTATAGTGTGTTCAAAGACTCCTCTATGACAACATGTAAATTAGATCACAGGTATGCCCGATTTCAATTGCTTATTTCTGCTACATTTCTTTGGGAAGCATTAGGCAGAAGGATTGCCATAAGTTTACTGAGCTAGCTACGTTGCACTTTTTTTTTTGTTGTTTTTTTACTTCTCAAAAAAAGTAGAACAAGAAACAAAATCATAGTTCACACGTTAGATTGTTCATCATCCTTCTACTTCAGGGCTCACCTTCTCCCTTGCTACACATAATGCCCTAAAGCTTCATTGAAAAAATAGGCAACTCTATATGTCTTGTGAATTTTAAAAGATTTAAGTACATTTTAAGTTCCCACACAAAGTTTCATATCCCAGTTACTTCCTTTTTCACAGAAAAACACAGTCCTAAGTATATCAGTTTCTGGTGAATTTACAATTTTTCCAAGTATCAAGCTCCATCTGCTGAGTTTTATTACTTAGATTCTCACATTCAAAAATCATTATATCTCATGAAAATATTTGGTGATATATGATAATGAAGTAATGAAAATGGAAAAATTTTATATAACATTTAGAAGTAGTACTATGTAGTTTTATATAACATCTGCGTTCTAGTACTCAATTTTTGATGATTTTCAAGAAAATAAAAACTCCTACAATAAGCATATTCACATTTAATCTGTGCAAAACAATCAGCAGACAGTTTACCATGAATAATAACCTAGAAGCAAAGCTCAATATAGCCATTGCTTTCAACATTTGTTTACATGTTGGCTGCTCCAGGCTATTTAATTTTCATTTATATGTGAAACATGAGAACCTCAGAGCGGTATAGTCCAACATGCTCATACAGCAAAAAGTTCCAAGCATATAAATCAATATATGATATGCTTTAAGGATAATTTTCTTAAATTTTTAAAAATAACTTGTCAAATACCAGAGATCAAACCCAAGGTCTCACACATGC
>NW_004524843.1:541738-545763 GCF_000260255.1 Octodon degus
GGCTTCAGACTTGCAAATCATCTTGCCTCAGGCTCCCACAGTGCCAGGACTACAGACACACACCACCATGCTTGGCTTTTTAAAATTTTTGTTTTGGGGCCAGCCTCACAGCTCAGCAGACTAAAGCACCTGCTTAGGCAGAGTGCAGCGGCCAGGGTTCAATCCCTGGAGTGCCATGCCTGCCCCATCCCTGGGGCACACTGAGATGGTGATTGAGACTGCGCATGGTGGCACACACCTGTAATCCCAGCACTTAGGAGGCTGAAAACAGAACTCACTATGAGTCTGATCTACATAGTGAGACCCAGAACACCCTGTAGACCCTGCGCTAAATACAGGAAATAAATAAATAAATAAAATCTTTGTTTTGAAACAAGGTCATGCTCTATTGTCCAGACTACCATCGAACTTGTGATTCTCTTGCTTCTGCCTCCAGAGAAGTTGGGATTATAGACATGAGTCATCGTACCATGCACAACGTTTTAAAAAATGAGTACTGTTCATAAACATTCACCAAGGAAGGGGTAGTTTTATACTGGTGGGAGCAACACTCCCGTACATGATTGACTTTTCCATCCCCCATGGTGGCATTACCTGTTCAGTTCTGTTCTGGTGTTGGTATTGGAATTGAGAAAAAGTATCGCGAGAAGAAATAATTTCATCCTTTTCAAATCGTTTCTTCACTCCAGCCAAGCCACCAGGCACCGTGCACATTGTGGATTCCTCCATCATCTGGGATGATTTGATAAAAAGGAAAATCAGTCTTTACATTTGCAAGAATGGGACAGTCATGTGATTTTTGTGATTGTTGACAATTACCAAAAAGAGGTATATTACAACTCTATTAGCATACACAATCATTTTAGTATTTTTTACTGAGCTCCTTAATAAAAGTTCTGTTTCCACAATGAAGTCAGAAGAATGTTCAAAATATTGACTTAATTCTCATTTCAAATAAATTTTGATGCCTGGTGATTAGACCTATTAAAATAAATTTCTCTTCTAATATATTAGCAGAGCCGTGATTATTAGAATAATAGGTTCAATTTTTACTCACATTTAGCTGTTGTTAAAATATAAAGCATTTTTATAAGCAAAACATTAAGAATAATTATTAAAGTTGTTTTTACTCCAAAGCTTATTTAAATTATTAAGGATGAACAAAATAAATGTTTGAGAACATTAGTTATGTAAGACTATTAATGTTAGTAATAGTAACAGTTGTTTAAGGCATAGGGCTAAAGGATTCTATATACTGTTTGTTAATGCTTGCCAGTGTTCCATGAGATATGGACACCTTTTATCCAAATTTAAAGTAAAGAAATGGAAGTTAGGGGAAGTGCAATAACTTAAGTTTTCCTGGCTGTAACATGAAAACATTGCCACCAAAATTTGCATCACATTTGTTTGTGATAATCATTGGTCTCAAAGAACAGGCAGAAGGACACTGTACTACTGCTTCATGACTGGCTTATCCAAGATGCCTCTCTGAGTGCTCACTGGAAGGTCAGAATCAGGGCTTTAACATTAGGACAATCTGGTCTATTCTTGTCCTGTTATGGATGAAAAATCTGATTCTACTACATGTCTCTAGAAGCAACTTGTGGAACAAAGAAAAGTCCAGTTGGATTTTATGCCTCGCAGGCCGTGCAGAATTAGCTCAGGACTTCGCTTTTGATGAATCAGTGCACCCCGGAGCCCAGCAGGCACTCAAGCCCAGATGAGATGACACTTCCTAAGCACATAGAACACGTGCCAGGCCCCTCTGCAGGAAGCTTCCAAGCCTGCTTGCAGCTGGGAAGCGCCACAGCCCTCGTCAAAGCACAGCAGGTCTCCTGAGGTCTGTTGTAGTCCTGACATAACCCTAGATGCCTAAGGCCTTGAAATTGGAGGCCTGGGAGCTAAGGTTCCTGAACCGTGGACTAGGACACCTGGGATTCTGGAACATGCAGTTTCTCAAATAGACTAAAAATACAGCATTTATTTTAGGATTTGATTCCCCTACTTCAGAATTTTGGAGACTGAACTGTTATGCGGGATTATCTGAACCTAGTGAATATTCAACTGGCTGAATTACTGAGTTAATTATCTTTCCTTATTTCTGTGGACTAATAGATATTTCAGAAAATTCTCCACAAAAAGATCATATATATCTTCATATAGGTATGTATTTTATCAAATTCTACAACATACTTTCAGTTCTAATCAATTATCACAATTTGATACATAAAGGTCACCAGAAAGTATGATATCTCTTGAAATTTAAGAAAGAGTAAATTAGTGGAAGGGTGAATTAAGGCCACAGTATTTCTTTTAGCCTATCTACCTCTTAATTTACATAAAGGGTCTCCCTGCCTAGATGATATGCAGGTTAATATAACAGTATTTAAAGATAGGAATTTAGGTAAATATTGTTAAGGAGAACCTTATTATTTCAAACAACTATAAGCAGCGTAAAAATCACGTGCAAATCAATCTGGCAAGCCTCAGTAATTATGTCACAAACTGCATACTTTTGTAGTAAGTGTATTTTTGCAAAAACACCAATTAGCATTTTGGACAGGTTGCCTCCCTTTGAGCACATGAATTAAACCCCAGATACACCCACTCCTCTCTGCTAGCCTTGGTTTTAGGAGTTGGACCACATCCCAAGAGATAAGTGTGGGCAGCTGGTTACTTCTCGCAGTACCACTCAGCCTGCCTCTGTAGCCCCACTATCACCAGACACAACAGCATCCTTCCAGCTGAGAGAAGGGCTCTGCGGTGTCAGAGGTCGTACTAAGGGGTCCTCAGGCTCAGCTTGTGCATCAAGGTCTACACAAGGGTGAGTGCAGGACCTGCCCAGGGGTAGCCAGGGGCCATGGCTACAGTGCCCCTCCCTGCTCAGATGAGGTCATTTGTGGGATTTTTGCCTTCTTGGCACTGTGTTTTAGCCACTTGGGGGAGCTGGGACAAAATATCCAACAAAGCATTTTATTCTGGCTCTTGTTTCATTTCAAGGCAATGTAGGATGGCTCGGGGGGAGGAAAAAGGGGTCGCTGCTTACTTGATAGGTCCAGGAAACAGAAACTAAGGAAGGAGCTGGGAGGGAGATGAGCCTTACTCTCTACTGATGGCCACTTCCAGCCAGAGCCCACCTGCTGACAGCCAGTCAGTTACAGGTTCCTCACTACCTATTCACGTCCCCAAAGGCTCTAATCTAGGCACATGTGACTTTGTGGGGCTCTCTAGATATAAACCTTTACATTCTGCTGCTGGTGCCTAACAGGCTCATGCACACCTTTTTATGTAAAAGGCATTTATTCCATCTCTAAGGGTCATCAAAGTTTTAACAGTCCCATCATTGCTGAAAAGTACAAGTCCAAAATTTCCTCTGAGAGTTAAGGGACGGTCTCAGCTGTGAGCCCCTATAAATACCCAAAAGAAGTTAAATGCTTCCAACACACAAGGACACAGTGTAAACACTTCTATACCAAAATGGAGAAATAGTGATATAAAAAGCAATGAGAACAAAGCAAGGCAGAATCCCAGCAGGGTAAGCATTGGTTCTATGTCTGGAGCCAAATGTGAGAGGGAATTAATAGTGGTGTGTGTGGCCCCACCCCTACGACATTGTTGGCTATTTAGCCCGTTTGAGCTCTCTCTTGGGCTGGCCTTGCTCACTTCTTTTGAACTCCCTCATGCATTCCATGTTCCTGGCTCAGCCCGCTTCCTAAGTCCCTGTTGAACTTTTGGCTTCCCTCTCGCAGCTGCCTGCATTGCCTGCTGAGAGGCACAGTGCCTGTCACTCATGGTCTTCCTCTGAAATTGGGGCGAAGGCCTCCTTGACCCTGTAGCTCTTCCATTGTGTGTGCCTGTGAAACCAGCGCTACATGGATGATACCAACATCTGGCAGTAGCGCAAGCAGTAGCCGTGCTCCATTACATTGTGACTGTAGGATCTTCCATGTACCTGGATGACTGAACACTGAATTTAGTCCAGGTCAATCAATTCCAGAGGCAGCTGTTCTTAAGGGTTTTTTTTT
>NW_004524843.1:547623-550708 GCF_000260255.1 Octodon degus
ATATAACAGACTTTGTAAGTTAGACAGATAGTGATTCTGTTGTGGACAACTGAGTTAGGTGAAAATATCATGGACAGAGACAGAGAGCTGGGTCCTGGAAGGAGCCAGTAAAGATGAGCAGGTACCTTGCAATTGTGAGAGAGAAGGGTACATACTTCTCCTGCGGGGCAGACTTCAAGACACAAGATGAGACAAATGCTTCCACACACCTTCCTGGAGATGGACATGAGGGTCTGATACTCAAAATAGTCTCTATCACCTTGAGAAAGCCAGGAAGAGTCACTAACCCAGTCCCCTACAGGAAAAGGCCCTTGCTCTGTATTCATGCCTGCCTGCTGCATGAGTTGTTTCCTCATTTGGTCCCCATTTAATCAATTTTACCTGAGCAGTTGTGCTTGTAACCTATTGGTTGACCATAGTTTTGTCCCACCTCGTGCCTACCTAGTAAGTTTCCATATTCCCCACCTTGAACCTGCCTCATTTTGTAAATTTGCTTTATAAAAATCCCTGGAAAAGATAAGTTCTTTGGCAACCCACTTAGGTCCCCTTCTGTTCCTCTCTCAGACAGAAGCTTTATTACCTCCAATAAATATATTCTGCTCTTAACCTCCATTGGTCCTAAAATTCATTCTTCAATTTTTAGAGAACATGAATTTGTGCCAGAGATCTGTTAGGTTGGGAGTTTCCCCCACCCCCATGTATCAATTCTATTCCAAATCCTGACAAAACATTGAGCTCAAGTTCCTGAACCTTCATTTTATATGCTGAATATAGCAATATATTTTACACAGATTTATTGTGAATGTTAAAAAGATAAAAGAAACACAGAATGACATTTTAATTCATTGCTCAACAAACATTTCTTCTTTCCAACAAAGTGTTATTTGATTGGACATGAGGTAGAGATTGATCTTTGCTAGTTATTTAAGTATGAATAAAATATTTTGAATTAACCTTGAGTTTAAATCCTTATGCTCCAGATTTTGTATTTAAAATAGTTGTGTTCATTGTGTAGACACAGAATTAGTGACAAGTAGTTTTGATAATTTTTTTTCTTTTTATGGGGGGGTGAACAAACTTTTCATGCAGTTAAACAAGGCAACTTCTTGACTACACAAGGCAGTTGCTTTTCCTTGTATATATTCAACAAGAGTCCTTTGAGGTGACAGATACTCTCTTCTTTATCACAATATTTGCTTAAAGTCAAGCCAGATTGGGTACTTTTGAAGAAGAAATGCTGTCTTGTATGAGAGACAAAACTGAATTCAGTTAAAAAATCACTGATGCTAAAAAAATTAGTAACAGTTCTTGACTTATTATATAATCTCCTAAAAGTAATGTTATCTCAGAGTTTTGGTCTGTAAAATTAGCAAAAAAATAAAAGTAAAATACAAAGTTTATGAAGCTTTTTGGTTGGTAAAATGGGAAGAAAATACAAGGAAATTAAGAAGTTTATGAAATTCTTATGCTTTTCAAGTTAGCATTGATTTTTGAGTTTTATATCAAATAATAAGATTTATTTACCTATTTGTCCATTTTATGCCTTTTCTGCTTAGTACAAATTATACCAACGCCAATTTATTTGACACCATACTATGTGAGTTCCTGGATGGATCTAACTCTTTCTAAGTGAAAAATGGGTTACTAAACAATCAGTCTTTAACCAGAATAATCAAATAAGCTGATTTCCCAAAAATCATTTCTCCAGTTTAGAACACTAATTTGCAATACAGTTCCTGAACTATAAAGCAGGGGGCGCTCTCTAAGAAGACTGGCCGGAGGCATTGTGATGCTATTTGTTTTGCAAGTTACTAGCGCCACTCCTATACATTCGTTCCAAATCCGTGGTGTGCCTATAATGTATTTTAATGACTATGTAAAAACTTAAATGTCATCTAGAATTGCAGAGTTGCTGATGAGTTTGGCACAGTCAGCCTTGTCTCTAATTTGTAAAGAATAATGTTGAGTAGCTATTTTAAAATACAACTTCTCAGGCTCATTTCTCTCTCTCTCTCTCTCTCTCTCTCTCTCTCTCTCTCTCTCTCTCTCTCTCTCTCTCTCCCCTCTGTTTCTCTCACACACATGCACACACACATACAACATAGTTAATATACAGAATATAATGATAAAAGAATATTCTTCTATTCCATTCCGCTGAAGGGCACAGAATCCAGCAAGTTCTTTTAAATGTGACTTTATTACGTGTCGGCTCTAAAAACTGGTGGTCCTACTGAATCCTGCGGTTTCCTATAATCATAATTGGTTTAGCAGAGTGCCTACATCGCTAATCTCTCTCATTTCTATGTTGATTAAGCCTCTCTTAATGGATTTAGTGCATACGGAGAAAAGCAAAAGAAATACTGCCGGAGAATTTTAAATGAACCATATATGAGACCAATGAGGGCCACATGCAAACTCCCATTATTAAAATTTGAAATTAATTCCCAACCTTCCCGAAGAGAACAGCTATAGGTTAAGTGATAATGATGGTAATAATAACACATTTGTACAGAGCCTTATGGCTTATTCATAAATTATCTCCTTGATTCCTCTCCAAGACCGTATGTGGTAGTGGATATTCCCCTTTTTCAGTTAATGAAACTGAAGTTTAGAGAGGGGCGAGGCAAGTAAACAGTTCAGGTTCATATAACCAATGCATAGCACGGATGATGCTCACATTCAGAGGTATGAGTCTGACTCGTGGTACTTTTCCCTCTTTTGACTTTATTGCACGGCCTAGTGTTATTCTTGCCTTGCACGAGTGAGGTGCGTTTTTGGACAAACAGAAGCTAAACAAAAGTGTCAGCTTACGTTCGCTGAGAAGCTATGGCCGTCGCGCCTGGAAACGGCTGCCTGGTACCTCGCCATCCGCTCCTTCAGGGAGACCACGTCCTGGAGACCCCAGTCGGCCCCGCTCCCAGCAGCACTGTCTTCGCGCTTAGTAGGGCAGACAGTCACTGAAAGAAAACGGAGCGTGCTCAGCTACATGCTAGGTTTGAAAAGGAAAAAGGATCACCTTGTAAACAGGGGAGGCATTTAAAATATCTAGTAACGAGACGGCGAGATAGCTCAGTGAACTAAGCGC
>NW_004524843.1:550808-551902 GCF_000260255.1 Octodon degus
ACTGTCTTCGCGCTTAGTAGGGCAGACAGTCACTGAAAGAAAACGGAGCATGCTCAGCTACATGCTAGGTTTGAAAAGGAAAAAGGATCACCTTGTAAACAGGGGAGGCATTTAAAATATCTAGTAACGAGACGGCGAGATAGCTCAGTGAACTAAGCGCCTGTTTAGGCAAGCACAGGTACCGGGGTTCAATCCCCAGCAACACAGGCCCCGCCAGCCCCGCCCCCTGGCGTGCTGAACCAGCCACAGAGAGCCGATGTGGTGGCACACGCCTGTAATCCCAGCGCTGGGGAGGCTGAAAATAGGATCACCACGAGTCCAGGCTGTGTAGTGCAACCCTGTATCCTGTACCAAATACATTAAAGAAAGAAAGAAAGAAAGAAAGAAAGAAAGAAAGAAAGAAAGAAAGAAAGAAAGAAAGAAAGATTTAGTATAAAAAAAATCAGGCCACAGTGTGGAATGCCATTTTTAATGCTTTACAGTCACTCTCTTTTCTTCAAACTGTCAAGCAAAGCTACAAGAGGAATGTATAGGAGCAAATGATTATGTAAAATAAAAAAATCATACCCCCTCCTGCACCTGTAATTATTACAATGGAAAATCGCTATTTACTAATATATATTTATGATGTTAAAAATAAATATTCCTCAAGCGTTCTGTGTTGCAGTTATGCTAACACTCAACTTCTCTAGCAATCTTGTGAGGTAGGTGCTATTAGTGGCTCAAACTTAGAAGGAAATAACAGATATCAGGACTGTACAATTTTGAAGTGTCAGTTTGAATATGCTTAGACTAAATCTTTAGCAAGTCCAAAAATCATTCTTTAGTTCTCTCCCTAAAGCCATATTAATATGCTGAGCTGTGAAAGGCTCAAGTCAACAACTTCTGACATTGCCAGTCTTACAGAAAACCCACTACTGTTATGGACTGCTGGACTATATTGGAATATTTTGCTGAATCCATGCACCTACAATATTTAAAAGACAATGAAATACCCTTCTCTGACAAAACTAAACAAAAAAGGGGATAAAAACGAAGGACAATTTTGTGTCTATATATTCAAAATAGGATAGATATACAGCTGCATTCTCTTA
>NW_004524843.1:552002-556037 GCF_000260255.1 Octodon degus
AACTAAACAAAAAAGGGGATAAAAACGAAGGACAATTTTGTGTCTATATATTCAAAATAGGATAGATATACAGCTGCATTCTCTTAATTCAATGAATAGAGAGATTTGTTCTAATAGCGTTTGTGGACAGGATACCATGTCTGCATCTTGTACAATGAATAACCACCAAGACAACAATATGCAATGTATTAATTATTGAAACTGTGCTAGTAATCAGTTTTGAAACTGTCTCATTGCTATTTATTTCTCAATGAAGTTATCTAAAAACAAAAAACCAAAACAAAAAACCCAACTCTAAAAGTAGTAGATTTAGCTAAAAATTTGTGAGTGCTATGAGAATTTATAGACTAAGGAACATTTCCTTTTATTTACAGGGGTATATGTTACATAAGAAGAAAGTAATAGTATTATTGAAATGAGCTTTGTCATCATTCTTTGCAGAGAGTCTGATTTTTTCCCATTTAAACCATCTATCTGGCAAAAATGTAGGGTAGTAGCAATTGCACAATGGAAAACAGCAAAAGAATATTTATCTGATCACACAATAATAGTGGATAGATCTTAGAGATTGGAGTGCTTTTTTAACTCAAAAGAATTCAATCTTTTTATATGTAAGGAAACGAATGCCTAAGTACTTCCCATTGTATAAATTTTAGACATATGCATAGAAAAGGTAATTATGAAGGCCCTCATAGTTATATGATTCTACATTGTTATTTAGCTTATATGTGCTTGGGGTGGTTTGAAAACTGGGTTTTCTTGTTTCAGTTTTGGTTCTCACTATGTATAATTTTGGTTGATGGTTTACCATTCACTTCAGGTGATTTTTACTCTAAAATCATTTCAAGAGCTCTTTCTTGGACCAATCAGTGAATGGCATAGTGTGTGCATGTGTGTGTGTGTGTGTGTGTGTGTGTGTGTGTGTTCATGGCTATATTCTCCTCCTGTCCATGCACCTCCTGTCTTTCATTGTTATGAACAGTAGTATCCAGGACTCATGGGGTAGGGCTTTTCAGAATAGTGTTATCACTTGGGTTGGTGTGTAGAATCACTGTGAACCGAGGTCCAAACAACCAGGTGGCAAAAAGCTAGGCCACTGCGTGCTTCACTTCCACCCTCAGATTCCACACTGAACCATCATTGAGGACTGTTTGCCTTTTTTGCTGATATCTTCAAGATTCATATATGCAATGACAGTCGAGAAAAACTTCTGTGTCTCAGAAAACACTCAAAATTATTTGCATTGTGTTTCATAGAGATTTCTCATTCAAATAATCACATGTTTTAATTAAAATTGTAAACTAGTTTACTTCAGATGTTATCAAAAATGCAAAATATAAAGAAATAAGGAATTGTATTTTGGGAACACTATGATTGTACAACTCTAGTAAATTCTCAGGAACAAATATTAGGTAGCTTTGAAATTCACCTCTTATCCACATTTTCTATCCATACAAAAGTCCACTACTTCAATGGATCCTGATTTTAAAAAGCCACACAAATCACTAGGACATTTCCACATGCTAAAGAACATATATTTCTATGTGTCCATGTGGATTATCTATCTACTTAGATAAATTTATGTTCTTGCTTTATCATGAATGAACTCTAAGTGACCGTGGGACCTCTCTGGTCAAAACCCAGGCATGCACCATAGGTGAAACTCTCTGCCGCACCCTCGGGACCTCCCCACCAATCTGAACCCCTCCCCCCCATGCCCGCCAAGTGAGTAAAAACTTCTGCTGCATTCTTGGACCCCCAGATCCAGCCCAAGCCCAGGCCCAGTGGATATGTGGGAGAGCTTCCCCTCTCCCCTACTCACTCTTGTCCCTTTCAGACCCAGCTCAGGCCTGATATACAGGCCTAGGGTGAAACTCTGTAGCTGTAGTTCCAGTAGAGAGAGTAGGGGACAGAACCACCCAGCCAGTCCAGGACCAGATAATCTTGCCAGAGGGGCACAACAGGTTGACTCTCAAGGGCTGTAGCAGGAAGGAGCTGAGCACAGAAGGCAGACCCAAGCCAGGGACAACTGGATAATTTCAAACTCTGTAGATCTGCACCCAAATTTCAGTAGGTGCTAAGGTTATAACTGCACCAGAGCTCTACAACAAAGGTCAGAGGATAGTGCTATACAAAAATGACAATGAGAAGGAGCAAAATGCAATCTCGAACCCCAAGCCCACCCATACCAAGTGCAGAGGACACTAACACACAACAAATTGGGAATCACACAGCTGAAATCAATGAATCAATAGAGTTTGAAATAAAGAAACAACTGCAGAAAGGTATAGAGGAACTCAGATCGAAAATAAAAAAAGAAATCTCTCAATTAGTAGAATCTGAAGTAAAGAATCAAATGCAGAAACATATGGAGGAAACCCGATCCGAAAAACATTCTGCAGTAAAAGAATTAATAACTGCTTCTAAAGAAGACATTGATAAAAAAATAGAGGAGATTAGAAAAATGACGGATTCCTTGAATGAGCAATACAGGAAAGAAATAGATCGCAAGAAGCAGAGTCAAAGAGATGTAGAGGAACTTAAAATCTCAATCACAAGCTTGTAAAACCGTTTAAGTGAAGGTGAAGACAGCTTCAGATCTTGAAGATGCTGGTGCAGCTAGTGAAAAGATAAGAAAAGATCTCTTAAAACAACTAGGATGCAGGAAAAAATAATTCATCACCTGCAAGATGATGCAAAGATGAACAATGTGAGACTAATAGGCATCAATGAGAAAGAAGGAGTCAATAAAAATGACATTAAACAAATATGAGCAGAAGCAATAGCAGAAAACTTCCCAAATATGAGGAAACAATCCAGGTAACCAAAGCATACAGAACGCCAAATAACTTCAACCCAATTAAAAACACACTGAGACATACAATAGTCAAAATCCCAGAAATCCAGCACAAGAATAACATACTGAAAGCTGCTAGAGAAAAGAAGCAGATCACATTCAAAGAAAATCCATCAGAATTACAGCCGACTGCTCTTCACAAACCAAGAAGGCAAGAAAAGCATGGAGCAGAGTACTTCAAGTCCTCTATGAAAACAAACTCCAGCCCAGACTACTATACCCTGCAAAACTCTCTTTCACGTTTGATGGAGAAGTGAAATCCTTCCATGACAAAGAACAACTAAAGAATTTCATGATGACAAAGCCAACCTTTCACAAACTGCTGAAAGATGTTCTAGAGAGGGACTAAAATGATCAGAAGTCCATGAAGGAGAACAGAAGGAACCCACTAACTAGGGCAAACAATTAAACACAAGAGAAAAAGGAAAAAGGAGCAAACAACAGCAGGTAAATAACATGTCGATTGTAAGTCAATACGTCTCAGTTATAACCATTAATGTAAATGGACTCAGTTCACCAATTAAAAGAAGCAGCCTGGCATAGTGGATTATGGCACAGTGGATTAGGAAACAAAATGCAGCAATCTGCTGTATACAAAAAACACACTTAACTCAAAGAAATTCATAAGCTGAATGTCAAAGGATGGAAAACAATGCTACATGCCCCGCCACCTCAGAATGAGCTCTACATAGTTTGATCTGAATATACCCCTTAAACAATTTTTATATTAATATACAAATTTGATTTTACATACTATGCCAAAATGTTGTTCTTCTATTTATCTTCAGAGAAACTCAGCCTGTTTACTTTTGATAAAATTTACACACAGTATTTATTTTTCAAGTATTAAATTATTAACATATTTCAAGGTACTGGAATTACCAAAGGTTATAGTTGAAGAAATCAATGGCTTCCATATTTAGGTATTAGGATCCCATCACTCGGGCCCTTTAGCATGATCATGCAAGAAGACTCAACATTTTAATGTGCTCTCCCCCCACACTGTATTTTCACTGTTTTGCTCCATCAGGGTCATCCAGGAAAAAAGTCACCTGAGCTAAAGAGCTCTATCCTTATTTTCTTTTCCTTCCTTCCTTCCTTCCTTCCTTCCTTCCTTCCTTCCTTCCTTCCTTCCTTCCTTCCTTCCTCCCTCCCTCCCTCCCTCCCTCCCTCCCTCC
>NW_004524843.1:556402-561792 GCF_000260255.1 Octodon degus
CTTTGTCTGTTTCTTGGGGAAAACAAAGTGGTGATTCTTCCTTGGTTTACTCTACTGGAGCTCACCCGTATACCCCACCTTGGTGCAGACAAAACCTGATATGAGGTTTGGGGCTGACAGGATAGCCCTTCCCTTAGGAATTCAGGGGAAGAAGAGAACAACATGAGGGATTCAACCTTATAATGTGCTATTTCATAAAAATCTGGGTGAACTTGATTTGAAGAGCAGTGTCACAGGAGTCTAGAATTTATTTTCAAGAGAAAGGAGGCAGGAGAACAAATGAGGAGTCCTGCCACCACCCAAAATCTGGTGAAATGTGGACTGTTGAAAGTACTCAGTATGCATATAAGAGGAGAGGAAAAAGCTAAAAAAACTGAAGTGCTCTGTGGAAAGGAGAAGAGGAAAAACAAATTTTCTTGGTGCCTATTTTTGAAAGCATTGTAAATATTAATATCACAAAATGATGTTATTAGAAGTTTCCTGTCTCTCAAATTTGCAAGTAATTGTAGACAAAATCCAAAGAAATTCAGTAGGCTCTGCTAAATCTCCAGAGTTACCAGCATGGCTGTGTGTCTTGCTGTACAACTAGACATCCCTCTGGAGACTCGTGTACTCATGAGTGGCTTTGGGGAGGTGACTGGATCATGACTATGACGGTCACTAGTGGCTTAGTTTGCTGATGGGTTTATAGCTAAATAATTGGGAGGTGGGGCCAGCCAGATAGCTCAGTGGATTAAAGTGCCTAATTAGGCAGACTCAGGGACTGGGGCTGATCCCTGGCATGGTGTGCTGGCTTGCCCCTGGGGTGCACTGAGAAGGTGATTGAGACTGGCCGAGGTGGTGTATGTCTGTAGTCCCAGTACGTGAGAGGCTGAAAGGAGAATCACTACAAGTCCAACCTGCATAATGAGAACCTGCAGACCCTGTACTAAACACATTAAAAAAAATTGGGGCATGAAGCCTGGCTGGAGGAGGTGGGGCACTGGGCATCTGTTGCCCTCCTTCTCCCTTGAACCATTTCTCAGCTTCCTGCTACTACACTGTGAGCTCTCTCTTCTCTGCTAGGCCACCAGCCAGCCAACTATGGTGTGAAACCTCTACAAATTGTGAAGCCAGGTGAAATTCTCCTCCTCACAGTTGTGGATATCTGGTTGGTATTTTGCCTGTTCCATTAGAAAGTGACTCAGGCACCATTTAGAATCCATCACAGCTAAACATAGAATGCCTTTATGTATTGCCTTTGCAAATAATTGGTCAGCTGTTAAAATTCTTTTTTGTGAAATAAAATACATCCCATGAAGTAGAAGTAACACATGTAAGTAATTTGCAGGAAGATAAAATACTAAAAATTGCAATCTGTGATCATGACCATAGTTAGATATGAAAGAGAGAAATTTCTTTTATGAGGATTCTGAAATTCTAATGGAAAAGATTTATGCTATAATTTTATAAAATAAAAATACTTGTATAATACAAATAAATCTAACTTATTATCTTTATCCTCCTCCTCCTCCTTCTCCTCCTCCTCCTCCTTCTCCTCTTTTTCCTCCTCTTCCTTCTCCTCCTCGTCCTCTTCCTCCTCCTTGTTGTCATCCTCCTCCTCCTCCTGCTTCTCCTTCTGCTCTTCCTTCTCCTCCTTTTCCTCCTCCTCCTCCTCTTCCTCCTGCTTTTCAGCCTCCTCCTCGTCCTCCTCCTCTTCCTCCTCCTCCTCCTCCTTCTGCTTAGTATTTCAGTAGAAGAAATTAAATTAAGGAGTGCTAATCTGAATCCTAACCCTTTCTGGTTTTGTTTTGTTTTGCTTACAGTTTTCAGATACACACTCTAAGCCTCCCAAACTGGGCTTGAGCCTGCCATCCTCTTGCTCCAGGTTCCTAAGTTGCTGGAATCGCAGACTTGTACCATTAAAACACACATGAGTACTACTTTCTCAAGTCACAAAACACTGTGACTAAAATTCTATTTTCCAAAGCCTCAAACATGTGAATTTTTCTACCATAAGAAATCTAAATCAATAAATAAAAATTTCCCAGGTACAGAAATGTATTATGAGAGTTCATGTTTAAATCATTTTTAAAAAGCACAGTGATATAACATGTATAAGTAAAATTTTCCTCCTTTCTTGAAAAATCATTCACATATCAGCAATCGGTCAAGAAGTGACTGCATAGACACCCTTTTGTGTTTCTTTGGAGGTGGTAAAATAATACTCTTAGATGTCAGAGACAAAAGGCAATGAAGAATAGTCAGTGTAACTAATGTGATCTGGAACTTTCTAAATTCACAACTTCCATGATTTAAAAGAGAATTAGTAATGTTTACAGATTGATATCACAAGGTATTTCAGAAGGGTCATTGCATGCTTGTTTTGAACCATCCTAACTACTTCCTTCACGTATCTCAAATTTGTAATTAAGTGGTGTATAAAGATAATATTTTCATACAATATCAAGAAGTAACAAGCCCATTCTTATATCTCACAAACAACTATCAAAAAATCTGAACAAAGTTTTAAGTATGGCCCTAAGAGCTTCAAAGAGAAACACTTTGGTAATAAAAATGAACAGCTTGATACAGAGAGTATATTTCTTTGAATTTTCCTAGCTACAAAGATCCTGAGGGATTGTCTTTTTTTTTTTTGGTTTTTTTTTTTTTTTTTTTTTTTTTTTTTTTTTTTTTTTTTTTTTTTTTTTTTTTTTGCAGAACTGGGGATTGAACTCAGGCTCTTGTGCTTGCCAGGGAAGCGCTTATTCTACTGAGCCATCTCCCTGGCCACAGAGAGTATATTTCTCAAAAATTATATCAGAATGAAAATGCCAGGAAGATTTCTAAAATTTCAAGGATCACAAAACCAAGTATTGTGTCACTATATTATTTTTGAAGCTAGAAGCCAGATTTTGTCTTCCATCTCAAGAGGCTTGATAGGCTGCTAGTTTGTCCAGGATTGAACTTCCCACCCTGCTGCCTCAACCACCCAGCACGCTGAGCATACAATTAAAAGCCACCTCACCTGGCTACATTTTTGAACCTGTATTTTCTTTTACTATTTTCTGAAATGTGCAAGTTGTAGTCCCATATTGTAGCTGTGGATAAACCCATTTTAAAAGGACAACTCCTAACTACATAATTGACATCACTGTTTGAAAGATAACTATTAAATATGCATTGCTTCACAACTGCATTACTCTAACGTTGTTCAGAAAGTTTTGGAATCATTGTAGTCTCTCTCTCTCTTTTTTTTTTAACCCAAGATAGATTATGTAAAAGTCTGTAAAAATGAAGTAGAAAATCTTTGAACATTTCTTTCTAAAACTACCTTTTAGTGCCTGGATCAGGAATCTAATATTAGTCTTGTCCAGTTTTCTACTGATCAAAATGGAACCAGAAGGGAAGACTTGCAAGAGCTGAGGAAAGAGCTAGAGATATTGAAGTATTTAGAAGAACTAGTTTGTAGATCTTTTCTCAGTGTCAGCCATGTGGATGAGTCACAGCCATTGCTTTTACCAATTTGCTCTCTGTGAAAGCCTGAGAGAACATTTTCTCTCCATGTAATTCTCCTTAGGCACAGTCTACATTGCCGATCATTTTCCTCTGTGGCCCCATAATCCCCTTGAACAGAAAATTTGGGACGCCACTGAGTTATAGGAAGTTACAGTACAGGGTTTCAGGGTAAATCCTGAGGGGATTTGACTGAACTTGTCAGATAAAAAAGTTACATTTTTTGGTATATAGGTCTTGCTTTAACTTGGTCTTAACCATCCAGCAGACAAGTATAAACATGAGGTATAAAAAGTAAAGCCATATTAATATGCCGAGCTGTAAAAGGCTCAAACCAACAACTTCTGATGTTGCCAGTCCTACAGACAACCCACTTCTATTATAGACTGCTACAGGACTATATTGATTACTTTGCTGAATTCATACACCTACAATGTATGAATGGCAATGGAATACCCATCTCTGACAAAACTAAACAAAAAATGGGGATATAAATGAAGGACCAATTTGTAGTGAGAAAAATATATATATATGTATATACAAAATAGTTAGGGTAGATAAACAGCTACCTTCTCTTAGTTCAATGAGAAGAAATATTTGTACTAATAGTGTTTGGACAGGGTATCATGTCTGCATCTTATACTCTGAAAAATTACTACCAAGACAACAATATGTAATGTATTAATTATTGTAACTGTCCTACTACCCTGTTGTGAAACTGCCTCATTGGTACTTCTTTCTCAATAAAATTAATATAAAAAAGTATTTAGAAGAACTAAAATGCACCTTGATGGTAACTAATAGAATAATTTATGCTACAAAAAGAAAATCAACAATATTAGCAAGAATATGGAAAAAGGTGGCAAAAGTGAAAACTAGCAAAATATAGACTACAAGCACCACAGCATGAGATTTGGGAAACAGGCAAAACAGGTGAGACATTATAGAAGAATTATATTGTTGAAAATGAAATTTAGGCATAGACAAAAATTATTTTCCATAACTCAGAATGAAGTTAAATGTACCAATATGTTGGCAAATACCTGTCAACATTTCAAGTTTAAGGAAAAGGAAAATGCTGCAATTATTCAGACATGAAGAGTTCTTAGACAAAGAAACAACATTCTGATGCGTTTACAGTGCTTCTTTGTAACCCTGAACACTGAAGGGAATTAGAGAATGAGTGTGTTTTACTGAAATTTTAGGTTTTTGGAAAAAGGATTTTTGTAAGGATTTGAGTTGACAACCATGTGAAAGGCAACAAAATGTCAAATACGGGCTGTATAATAACCAAACCAGCTGAAAGGGAAGACAAAGGCTCAAAAAAATAACACTTCAATATATGGTACAAACCAAGGTTTTCTGTTATCCAAGTAATCACAGAACAAACTTCCCACTTAAATTGGAAAATAAGTAAGTTCAAACATATGTTATGGCCAAGGAATAAACCTAAAGTAAAATAGAATTTAAAAAGAAAATATTGAATCAAAAAATACCAGGCAGATATAAATGAAGAAAGGCTATTATGACTATAGTCCATTCAGGCACAGGATCCATAAGAAGAAATTATACTTAGTGAGCTAGGGGACCATTCTATTGTTATCATCCTACTACGAAGCCATAACAATTGTAGAGCACTACATGCTGATTAGAATAGTACAGAGACATAAAAAAGCCATTGGCAATAAAAGAGAAATTTATAGGTGAGGAACTTTAAGACATCTTCCATCTTTGACAGGTGAAATTGCAAAAATAAATGATTTGAATTATATGATGTATAAGGTTTATTTTTAACACATTTATTCATTAATCTTCATCAAGTATTACTTACACAGAGCAAAAGGCCTTTAGTCTAGTGGGAAATAGAGACAGAGATAGACAGACAGACAGACAGA
>NW_004524843.1:561987-570293 GCF_000260255.1 Octodon degus
AGACAGAGACAGAGACAGAGACAGACAGAGAGACAGAGAAGGAAAGAATCATAACATGATATTTTGCTGGTTTGTACTAGGTAAGATGGGACCCAGGATGAGCATAATCTCTCTGGAATGGCAATGGGATGTGTGTCAGGGAAAATGTCCAGAGCAGAGGAAAGTCTGCACTGAATCACAGAATTGGGTTGGTCATGTGAATCTAAGTAAGAGAGAAAGACGCAGAAATGGTGCAACTACAGCATTACTGAGAAATTGTATGTGGGAAGCTGGGAAGTGATTTTGTGGAAAACCTTAAGAGATCCTAGCCTTATACCATACAGCAAGTGGAGTACCAGTTGGGCTAAAATTGAAGTATTTTTTAAAGTGATGAAAACCTTTACATAAATGTAAGTAGTTTATGAAACAATTCTAACTGGATTTTCTAAATTCAAAAATTCAAAGTAAACCATCTTATAAAAAATACAGAAGAAAAGGGGAACTGATATGGAATAATTGTAATATGTGGGCAAAAATAAATAAGTATTAATTTTCAATTATTAAGTGACAGCTCAGAAAAATGCTAATATGTTGAGATATAGATAAAGGACTTGAAAAATGATTCACAAGTGAAAAAAGTCATAGTAAATACTTCTAAAGGACATTCTGTGTGTCAAATATTAGTCTGCTGAATGCTTTAATCACACTCGAGTTAGAGACTGCTTGTTCTGTCTCCATCTAATAGATAAGAAGATAGAAGTGCAGGAGGTTGCACGGCTGATTGCTTCTGAGCTGGAAGGGAAGCTGGGCGTTCACCCTCCAAGTTCATGGTGCAGTTCCAATCCTACGCTGTTTCCTAAGAAGCACCAGTGTCCAGAACACAGCACCCCCATCCCATAATGGAGGAAGGTAAGTTCGAACAAGAAAGTGATACCTCTTGCTGTTGAACTGGTTAAATTCTGTGTATAATAAAAACATATTAAAAAATCCTATATGGCTTATCTAGCATGTACACTTGACTCCCAAGAATCTATTTAAAAAATAAGACAGGGCCAGCAGGATAGCTCAGCAGACTAAGCACCTGCTTAGGCAAGCACAAGGACCAAGGTTTGATCCCGGGCATCACATGCCACACCAGCCCTATCCACAGGTGTGCTGAGCTGGCCACTGAGACCAGGCGTGGTGCTGCACACCTGTAATCCCAGGGCTGTGGAGCCTGAAAACAGGAAGATCACTATGAGCCAGAGCTACGTAGTGAGACCCTGTACCAAATACATAAAAAGGAAAATCAAATCAAATAAAGTAAAACTAAACAGAATTTGTAAAGTTTAATAGTAATTTAAACAGATTAGTAGAAAAAAGACCTTAAAATTTAAATTTCTTTTTTTTTTTTGAAATTTGCTAAGATCAATCAAGAAACATTTATTTATTCATTTATTTAGATACCAGGAATTGAACTAAAGACCTTTTGCTAGCTAGGAAGGTGCTATACTGCTGAACTATATCCCTGGCCCTGGAAGCCTTTATCTACCTCCTCGACGCACCCGAGAATCAAGCAGCATGCACCAGAGCTGTAGCCATCCCAGACATCATGTGTGAGAAGGCTAGCCTGCCTACAGGGACACAGCAGTAGCCGTGCTATTTTATTCTGGATGTGTTATTAAAGAAGTCAACTGTTTATTACTTGGAAAATTGATTTAGAATTGAGTTTGGAGAGTGATAAACTGAATTCTATCAAAACTAAATATATGACCTATAACAAGGTTTGGATTTGTGCACAGGTCATCATACTGATAGATGTACCATAAACTCGGAACCATTAGCAGGAATAAATTTTACTGTAATTCTTAGTATTTGCATATCTCTCAGCTAATAAGAAAGTTCATCCCTTTTACACATTCAAAATGCTGCTGCCAAGTCAAATCTGTAATCAACTTGAGTTTTAAATATTCTTATCCTCATTTGAATATTATAAAATCAAGATATATGTGGGGAATAAAATGAAAGAGTAACCGCTGAGCACAGTCCTGCATTGGTTCACAGATTTAAAAACAAAAACGTGGAGAAGGGTGGACGAATGAGAAAAATGGGAACACCTGCTGTGATCATGTGAAAGCAATCCTGTGACTCCCTTCCAGCAAGAACAGAGTCCCTTTCTTAAATTAATCTCTTTATGATCCTATGTTCTCAAAATATGTGTACGCTTGTTACTTTCTCAGCAATCCATCCACTCATCTGCTTACTCTGCTGTGCTTTGTTCATTAACAAAGGCACAATCTCGTGGTGAAGAAAAGGATTAGCTTCCGCGTTCATTCTTCCCTCACCACCCTCCTCCTTGTTCACCAGATCCTGGAGGAGATCATGTGCAGCTCACAGCCTCTCATAAAAAGAAGATAAGATGGAGCATTGCAAAAGACAGAATTTTAGTTGTCCCATACATTTTTCTATTCCAGTCCCCAGGCCTATTATATATTACCTGATATGGTAAAAGGATTTTGAAGATGAGATGAAGTTAAGGATCTTGAGATGGAAAGATTATCCTGGGTTCTCCAGGTGGGTGTTAGTGTAATTTTAAAGGTCCTGATAAGAGAAAGGGAGGCAGGAAAGCAAAAGAGTGAGAGAGGAGATGTGATGACAGAAACAGCGGAGTGGGTGAGGGTGAAATCCTGCTGGCTTGGAAGGTGGAAGGGAGCAATAGGGGCAATCAGTTTCAGGAAGCTGGAAACCCTAAGGAAACAGATTCTTCATGCGTGCTTGTGGAAGCAGATTGAATTGATTTTGATGCAATGAAACTCATTTAGTACTTTGGAATCCCAGAACCATAATATAAACTTGTGCTTATATAACCTTCTATTATGCAAATTTGCTACCTCACCAGTAGGAAACTAATGTAATGGCACACATATATAAATATGTCCAAGTCACAAATCACTACCTACTGGATTTTGCATAAAGTATATTTCAGTTCCAGATCTTCCAAATTGCAGTATTGTATATAAACCAACTACTGTATGTTAGAGACATCTTTGAAATTACTTGTCACACCCTGCAGAAATGACTCAAGTGTCCTTGTCCATTTAGAATATAATCTCCATAAGTAACAAAATTACCATTCCTGGTAGTAATGACATCTTGTTCTATAGAATTATTAACCGTTTTCTGTAGCTTAGCTCATAGTATTTCTAAAACTAGAACAGTTATAAATAGAATTTAATCAAACATTTGATAGTCATTAGTATAAAAATATTGTTAGTTTAGGCATATTTGAGCATTTAATCATACAAGTATTAAATATTTTTAAATTAATTGCTTAGCATAGAGAATTGGCCATTTAAAATTGATTATTGAATAAATAATTTAAGTTTCATTGAAATGGTCAGATAAATTAAAACCATTAAATATCTGTAGATGATACATATTTTTACAGCATAAATCTCTTGATAGCCACTTCTATAGCACAATCAGACATAATTCATTACAATAATTGTAGCCATCAGTTAATGAGTATCTATTAGGCGTTAATCATTTTACATGTAATTCTCTTAACAACCATATCTGGTACATGGTTTATTCCCATTTTACTGATGAAGGTATAATGATCGAAACCAAATCAAATTTAAAAAGTGGCAGAGTCTACATGTAAGTTTATTGAATGCCACACAATCTCTTCAGGTGGATATACTTTCCCTACAACATAAGATTTTAATTTAGAAGTAATTTTTTAATTAAGGTTATGGATTAAAGCCTTTCTGCTTTCTAAATTGCTACACATTAGATACTTCTTAAATATTTACCAGTGTAGTTTAGAGATGAATTAAAGGAAAACCATATATTAGGCTTTTCTAGCTTTAAATGGCTCCTTTTTCACTCTTACAAGCTTGAGATTAGAATTAGAAATAAAAGTAAATTGTTATTTACTTTTATTTTATATATATATATATATTCAAAACATATATATATATATATATATATATATATATGTTTTGAAACTGGTAGAGATCAGATTTGAGAAAGAGCTTGGTACATATCCATTTGAACAGAGGAAGGGATGAACTTTTTCCAAAAGAAGAAAAATGTAAAGCATGGGTTACTAATTTAATTTTCTAGTGACCTATTATGTTCCAGGACATGGGAGGAAGAAGGATGCTTCTATTCAAATTCCCTGTTGTAGATCTGCCTCCCCATATGCCCTGATGGTATTTGACACACTGTCCTCATGGGAATTTAGTCATACATTCATTTAACAAACATTTATTTTCCTTATAGTACTGACCAATCATATTGCTCAGGGTTGGGGACACATGAATCACCCTTATATTTGGTCATGAGCCACTTGAAAGGAGAAGAAAAGAAACACTAAAGATCATTCAGAAATATGACATCTTAAGAAGTGTTGATCTGACCTTCTCTCTAAACCCAGGAATAAAACAGGTTGTATCATCTCAGTGTTCATTTTTGGATAAAACAAGTTTCCAGATAGTTCGTCCTTCAGAGAAAGTCAGTATGTCTGAAGCTGTTGTAAATGAGCCCTTCTTATTTGGAGTATCCTGAGAAACTTGTGGCAAGCGCTCCACATTTCCACAACCTCCCCAAGCTACATTTATTTGCATAGGGATGAAAACAGATTAAAATGAACAAAGTCCAATCAGGCTGAAAGGATTGCAAAGTCCCTTGAAGCCTCAGAGGAGCTGAATTCCTCTTGCAGTCTCCCACCCTCCCAGCTATGAGCAGCTCACTCTGCTTTGTCCTCCACATTAAAAAACTACACCTCTAATTGGGCTGAGTGACATAGTGCATCTGTAAGTCCTTTTGTTTTCATTTTTTGCTTCTTCCGCAAACTCCTCCAAGACAGGTTTGTGAGGCTACCTTTAAGAGACAGACAGACTCATGGGGGACCAGCCATCAGCTCTGAACCCATGAACCTGATAGAAATCAGGCACAGTCTGCCTCTGTCACAAACTGCTTGATTTGAAGCAAGTTGCTTACCTCTTTAACCCTCTTTATTTCTTATCTATATAATGGGAATGGTAACAGAACATAGAAAGAAGATTACATGTTAAGAATCAATGAACACTTTTCAAGGTAAAGACTTGTGCTTATTATTGTCCACATAGTAAATAACAATAGCTTCCATTGTCTTCCAAAGTTTAGGAGTTTTAAAGTTCAGTATTTCCCCAGTTTCTATGCCAGTAAAGAGCAAGAAGATTTGACTCTGATCCATGTGAATCTAAACCTTTATTCTCTCTAAAGAGGTTGTTTCATTTCTTTATATGCCAACTTCCTCTCATGATGCATGAAACAAAGCAGAACAAGGCATCATAAAAGTGGTCTCAACCATCCAGAAGAAAAATATAAAAATGAAGTATAGAAAGTAAAGCCGTATTAATATGCTGAGCTGTAAAAGGCTCAGGTCAACAACTTCTGACATTGCCAGTCCTACAGATAACCCACTACTATTATGGACTACTGGACTATATTGGAATATTTTGCAGAATTCATGCACCTATAATATTTAAATGACAATGGAATATCCATCTCTGACAAAACTAAGCAAAACAATGGGATGCAAATGAAAGACCATTTTGTATCTGTATATACAGAATAGTTAAGATAGATATACAGCTACTTTCGCTTAATTGAATGAGAAGAAAGATTTGTACTAATAGTGTTTGGACAGGATATCATGTCTGCATTTTGTACTATGAATAACCACTAAAAAGACAACAATATGCAATGTATTAATTATTGAAACTGTGCTACCAATTGGTTTTGAAACTCTCATTGCAATTTGTTTTTCAATAAAATTATTTAAAAAAGAATGGATAATTTCTAGGTAGGATTGAACAAGGAAGATAACATAGCCCTACTCATATGGCTGCAGTATTGGAGAAAAGAATATACAACAAAAAGTCCCTTCAACCTGTGTGATATTCAACATGTTGCCTCATCAGTGTTTTGTACCAGAGAGTGCCTGTCAGTATTTTGCTAGAAAGCAAAATGTGTGTCCTCAGAAAATGTAAAGTTCATGAAAAAATCATTGTAGGACCAAGTCTATTGTTTTATTCTTCAAATGAGTCTTCATGATTTCCTCTGCTCTAAGCATTTTATACAAAGCCATGGGCATATCACTCAAAAAATTACTCATTTAAAAAATGTCTTATGGAGCCTGTAAGCAGGGGTTTTGGTACAGTGAATTTTCCAAGGAAGGCCCAGATAACAATGACTGGGATCCTGTTTGAATCCTCGCCATCCTTCCCATTACCAAAGGGAGTAAGAAGGAATCTTCATGTAAGATTTGTTATAAGGCCTCTCTAAGAATCTTATGGCACAAAACTTGGCATTGTGGGAAAAAATACTTCAGAATGAGGAGTTATTATATTTGTTTCCTCTGAATATGGATATTATTTCTATTTAGTACTGTTTCTACTTATATTGAATTCTGTTCTCTTCTTTCAAAACTTCCTCTTTTAGAAAACCCCCAAATTTCATTTTTTTTTTTTGGTGGTACTAGGAATTGAACTGAAGACCTTGCATTGGCCAGACAGGCACCTATGCTGTAGAGCTATCTACCTGGCCCTTCTCAAATTTCTTATTATTCAAAATTATTTCATCTCTCACTGAGCTGCTATCTTTTCTGGTACAAATTCTTTTTCCACCAACCTCCCTTTTTTTTCCTACTCTTTTTATTCCCCAGGGTACTACTTTTTAAAATTCACATTTGCTCATGTCCATTTTTCTTAAGTTTCCCTGGGATTGTTCATTTTTTAATTTTTTTTCTTTCTGGGCGATTTATTTTGTAGGAGGCAGATGCCTGTGAAGACAACTGCATCTTCTCTCTGTTCATTAGGATTGAAATGAAGACTTGAAAAAAAGAGCAAACCAATGAGGTCATCACCCCAGCCTTGGTGACAATTACAAGGCCAGTGTATGACTCACAGTGAACATTTTGCCTCTTTAGGACTGAAGCACCCAGAGCCTCCAGAATGCACAAAAAGTGCATTACACAGGGCTAAGGAAGGTGCTGGTAGATGGCTATGACCCATGTGTAATACCTTAAACCTTGTTTTTTCTTTCAGAAAATCACAAATGTTTGTCTCTCATTCCTTTGTAGAATTCCACACGAAGCTAGTTCATGTGTACAAAACCATTTTCTTTCTTTTTTTTTTTTTTTTTTCAAGAGGGCTGTTAGTATGAGAAAGATCAGAACTGAAATCTATGTTACAGAGTGAAACCTGTAATAATTTGCAGCTTTGAAAACAATTTGCTAGTATGTCCATCTGCCTTTAAGTTGTCTGAGCACAGAACGTTAGAAAAGTTAACTATTTACTGACTGTTACGTAAATCATTTCTCTGCTGAAGGCATCTGGGGGTGGCCAGGGTCTGATTTTCTTGATTCACCACCCTCTTCATGACTTTTCCCCCTCCTCAAGTTAGCATCCAAAATTTACCAGGACCAAGAATATTAAAAGAAGGCCCAAATCCTAAAACCCTAAGTTTGACTAATTTAGGTATAGATGCAGTGCCAACTTTTCTTCTTTATCATATATTTCCTTTAAATAATAGAATGTATGTTGGACTGGGGATATATCTCAACAACATAAGCCCCTGGAAAGTACAAGGTCCTTGTTCAATTCCCAGTAAAAAACAAAACAAAATTAAACAAAAACACCCAACAACAACAAAGCATTGAATATATGTTAAGTCAATTCAATTGTATCTTGGTAAAATATGTTCTCTGAATTTGTACAAACTTTTCAATGATCATGAATAGATTTTTCTTTAAAGTTCTTTTTCTAAGTCCATAAGCTATGGCATATTTTTATTTTTATTTTCTTTTGAATGTAATTATTGATAGACTTAGTTAAAGAAGGGAAAACACAAGTTTCACATTTTTTCCTACTGAATACTATTTAGAAATGTTATATAATCAAGGAGATAAGTAAAATTACTTCTACAGTACAACACTATTCAGCAAATAACCTATTCTGAAGGAAAATTTACTCTCCTAAGGTAACTATATATTTGAAAATATTTTACACAAAGCCTTGAACATATTCTAAACAATATTGCCTTTAATCATTTAATTTTGGTAGGGAGATAAACTACTAATGGCAAGAAGAAATGTTTAAAAATCCAAAACATAAAAAAATAAAAAAAATAAAGGGCTGGCCAGATAGTTCAGCAGACTAAAAGCTACTGCTTAAGCAGAGCACAGTGGAGGGGTTCGATTCCTGGCATGCTGTGCCGGCCCCGCCCCCTCAGGGTGTGCTCAGAGGGCGACTTGAGACTGGGCGTGGTGGTGTGCTCCTGTAATCCCAGCACTTGGG
>NW_004524843.1:570393-574231 GCF_000260255.1 Octodon degus
CTCCTGTAATCCCAGCACTTGGGAGGCTGAAAACAGGAGGATCACTACGATTCAGATCTCCGTAGTGAGACCCTGTATACCCTGTACACCCTGTCCTAAAAAATACAAAAAAAAAAAAAAGAAAGAAAGGAAGTTAAGAATTGTCGTGTGGTATTATTTGTCTTCTCAAAGCTGTATGTTCTACTATGATCTAAAATAAAAGATAATTGGCATCTTATTCAAAATTTTGTAGTATCAACATAGCTTTCTGATTACTGTCTCCTATAAATGGAAGAAATATTGGATAATTCTAAACAAGATGTTTAAAGTTTGGAGCAGAGATGTTTGTGTATTAAAGTTGTGATAATTTTAATGTATCAAAAGTTTGAGTCAACCTTGTGCCTGGTTATAGTTTCTTTCCCTTGTCACCACTAACATGACCTAAATACCTCTAAATACCTCCTGCATACAAATATGCAGCATGTAATTTCAAAAGGAGGAGATGATGTCAGAGTTCTAATGATATGCTGGTACCAGGAACAGTCCAAAGAGTGGACTGTAATTTAATAGTCTTCCCTGCTTAGCATACACATAGAGTGCATAGTTAGTAGATCTCATCATCCCTTAATTTATTTACAGCTATTTATCTTTAAAATATTGGCATTGGCATTTGTTTCTCCCTCCAGATTCAAAATCTAGTCTCCTAAGTGCATCATAAGTGGAGGAACTCATTTTATGTTGTTTATTTAACTTGTATTTAAAAAGGGTGAAATATAAAAATCAGTCTTTAAATATTATTCAAACTGAAATCTTTTCCAGACTCATTAAGATAGCAACATCTGTGAACAATGAAGAAATTAATTAGCACTTACAAGCAAAAGTTTTCCTAGACCAGTAAGTCAAGTACAAAAGGAGGTGAGAGGAGAAAAGATTGCAGAGTGGGCCAATGTAAAGCACAATAAAAAGTTAGTATTCCTTGGGCTTCTTTGTAAAATTCCATATGAAACTCATTGCTCACGACTTTAAAGAAGCTCTATCAGTTTCCTAAAAGCCTTCCTTTTCTGCACCAAGCCTTGGGTGATCACTTCAACTTAGTTTAATCTCCTGCTACAACTTTATGATGACTCACCTGAAAAGAAACTCACACCATAAAGCTACACAAGTTTTCGTTTCTTTTCAAAGGTATTTTAAAAATTTTGAACACTTTAGTGTAACTGTAGATGGTCAACTGCTTGGCAGCCACTCAGCATTAACTTTTTGTCTTTAAATCTAGCAATGTGCAAAACCAAATTTATCACAACTTCAGAAAGACTCTCTGAGGCTCATCAGTTTACAGTGTCACCACTTACATTGTCACCATGGAAGGCTGGCCACTTCACAGTGTCCAGTAGCACCTTATTGGCCCTCCGGGAGCTGGGCAGGTAGTAAAGCCTTTGTAAGAACTGTATGCATGTATGTTTCCCAATAATAGTGGCGGTGTTTTCCTCAGCATTTTTGTAAAGCTAGTTCTTAAGTACTCATTACCTGGAACTAAAACTGTTTTATTGCCAAGAAATAAATGGATGTTTTAGATTAAAATGACCAGTTTCAAAATTACTTCACCCTTACCATGGCATATACACAGTTTGTGCCCAATGAGTATTTATTAAATGATTTTTATCTTGAAATAATATGGTAAAATTCAAAGGCAATCTTCTCGTGATCCCTGCTGATAGCTTTTCCTTAGCTTCCCTCACCTCTTCTTTTTTAAAGAGTAGAACACAAATTTAAAATTCTGCGACAGAGTTTATTAAGCAACACGGAGAAGTTTTGTGAAAATTGGGATCAGCACTTCCAGGAGACAACAAAAATAAGTGCCTGTCTGGGAACCTGTGAGCGTCCCTCAATTAAATCCAGCTCATCCTCCTGAGTTCTCAGCAGGGCGCCACATGAACAGGGGAAAACTAGAACTGTTCAAGAATGCCTGCTTGGAAAGTGAAACCAGTCATCTTGGAGCTGTCTGCCAAATTTAATTTCTGCCAGAACTACTTCTGTTATTACGTAGCTGGAGAATTCAAGTAGGAAAAGGTTACAAGTAGAATATTCTAAATATGTTCATGTTCACATCACATTTCACTCCAGAAGAAGATAACTAGCCTCCTGGTGCAGTGAGCTGAGTCCACATAGAGCACACAAACACCAGCACACACACACACACACACACACACACACACACACACACACACACTCACAAACACACACACACACCACACCCCTTTAGAGCACCATGTAATCAAATGCAATCACCTCCTTGTTTTATGGGACCTCGGTAGGTTTTCAGAGTGTCCCAGTGCACGCTTGGGTTGGAAGCCTGCCAAGCGAGGCAGATGTGGCACTCAGCCTGCTCCTGCCCAGTAGGAGTGCGAACCCAGGAAGACGTCAGAAACCTCACCAAACTTGACTGTTGGCTGCCATAAGAGAAAGTGTCACAGAAGGAAGAGTTTGAAGTGTTGATGCTGCGTGTCACTTTCTGCATCATTGCTTAGAGAACCTCTAACCTGGGCACGGAGTTGGTGAGTAGCTCAGATCAGGTATACATGACACAAGTCTATTGTGATCAGTCTACACACACACACACACACACACACACACACACACACCTCCTGACACCCTAGCACTTAGAGTGTCCAGGGCCATGTCCTCGGCATTCATTTTCTGTCTTACTACACAGTGGGAATCAACACTGTTTCATCTACGTTATTCTCAGTGTATTTCTCTGGTAACTAAACCTTAATTTTATGTGGCCAAAGCCTTTCCAAATCAACATGGCTGTTTTTCATAAACTGCCCACAGAATCATATTTGCTCTCAAATTTTTGAGTAGTGTACTAAAATAGAGAACATCTTGGATTGTCAGGGATAATGATGAATATAACAAGGAATGAATTAAAAGTAAATAAAATGACTGTTGAGTATTAACATATGCGCAAAGCTAGGAAACTGTGCATGCTTTGGCAGTGCACATACAACACTAGAAAACTTTGTCTAACACATGTATGTGCACGCACACCTTCACTCACACATGCACATATGGCAGTTGGAGAATGGGAATAAAAAAGAAAAAAGCAAGCTGGGTAGCACAGGCCTGGAATCCCAGTACTCAGGAGGCTAAAGCCAGATGATCATTAAGAGTTCAAGGCCAGCCTGGACTACATAGTGAGTTCAAGGCCAGTCTGAACTACAAAACAAGATTCTGACTAAAAAAAACCCCAAAAAACAAAAACAAAAAAACCCAAAAAAACCCAAACCCTGCAGATTGAGTAAGTCTGAACTGGCTTTGGTGCAGCAAATTTAGCCCAAAATGTAAAGACAAATGAGAAAATAGGTCAGTGTAAGCTATGCTGCTAAATTTGATGATACAGTCCAGGCTGAGACTGGCATAGCTTTGTTAGGGTCTCAACATTACCCCTGATATCTGGAGCAAGGTGCTTTCCAGAAATAAGGCTTTATCTTGGCTTTTATTATGAAGTGTATGCTCATGCCAATCAGTGATTCTACCAAGTCTGGTGCCCCTCGCTTCTGATCTTTGATTTGTTTTTCTGCTTATGGTTTACCTTCACCTCTTGAATCTGAATTACTGAAGTTTTACTGACCTTGTTGTTTTGTTTTGATTTTGGGTAATGTTTGTTGCTTTCTCTTCAACCAGCGCATTCCTGTTAGCTTTTTCTAGTTTATATTACCAAGATAAGCAGTTTGATCTGACAGCTCAAACAATCAGTGCATCCCATGTGTGTGAGTGCGAGTTTTCCTTCCATCTTTATTCAGATATTGTGGGGAGAGAGAGAGAGAGAGAGAGAGAGAGAGAGAGAGAGAGAGAGAGA
>NW_004524843.1:574356-580536 GCF_000260255.1 Octodon degus
CATTCTCCATCTACGGACTAAGTCAAAATAGGGACCAGGACAAACATGTAGCTGTGAGTAGCTTTGTCAGGAGGTGGAGCCACTAGGGTGAAGGTGGTTGGTGACATCAGTGTGTGTGTGTGTGTGTGTGTGTGTGTGTGTGTGAGCTAGCCACACCAAGAATAGCAAAGGTTATTTTCACAAAATGCTTGGATAATTATAATAGAAAGAAAGCACTTAATGTCTTTCTACAATTCCAGAGGGGGAAGAAATTTTTAGTTGGAGCCGAGAAATGCATTTGTAAAATGTGAGGATGTTTTAAACAATAGAAACACCTTTTAAGTAAGACAATTTTCTCTCTTAAACAATTTTTAGTATGTTGTTAGTTTGAACATTCAGCATACAGAATAATTTGATGCTTTATATTCTTACAAAGATCTCTGGGAATATATTAATAATGATTGGTATACTAGCATCATATATTAAATAATAATGATATTATTGCTACATAACACTTACCTATGTGGCAAGCAATCATTATGTGCCAACTAGTAAAGTTTAAGTTACTTTACAAATACTAATTTACTTAAACCACCAAATACTCTGTAAGACATACATTAGTATCCTGTCTACAGCCATACCACCCTGAATGCGCCCAATCTCATCTGATCTCAGAAGCTAAGCAGGGTCAGGCCTGGTAAGTACTTGGAAGGGAGACAAATATTCATATCTGTATTCTCCAATAAGGAAATTAAGTAGGCTGTTAACTTTCCCAGGGTCAACCAGTAGGCAGGTGTGTAAGCCAGAATTGAAACCCAGGTAGCTGGTTCTAAAGTCTTTCTTTTCCATTATGGTCAAACTCAGAGTTTCAGGACACAGTGTTTTGCGGAATTCACTTGTAATCTTCTCTAGCTCTAGGAAATGATGCTTACGTGGTTCTGATCAAGTGAAGCTACTCTGTACATTTCAAGAATGGGTATACTTCTAGGTCAAGGAAGATATTCCAGAGGTTTGTCATAGAACTAGAATTAAAAACATCAAAAATTAGAAAGAAAAATCAGTCATGAAAATTTTCTAACTCTAAAGATTTAATAAGGTTAATCTAAATGTAAGGATGCTATTAATAATGAAATTTGATATGTCAGTTCCTGGAACTCCTGTTATGTATCTACTCTTAGAAAATTAATCATATGGGAAAATTTTACTACTATTGTTAAGATTTAGCTTTGTATTGTGTCAGTACAAATATTTACAAAAGTGTATGCCAGTCTCTCTACTCATATTACACAGTGAATTAAAATAGGTATCGTTATGCATGATAATGCTAAGGGTGGTTGTTATTTAAGAATTATCCCTCATTCTTTGAATATCCAAATGGACTTTAAAAAAATGTAGACAAAGGAAACACATGTAGTATTATGCACCAAAGAATAACTGGGAGAATTGTTAACAACATGGAATAACAACATAGCCCGAAAGTGTGACCAGGTAGGTTGAATGGTGAAGTAAACAAAAGCTAGAAATTGAAGTCTGAGATCATTTATTGCTTCTATTTAAAGAGAGAATATTAAAAACTATAAATACTAGCTTTGAGTTGACAACTGTAATAAGTGCCCTATACATTTTGGGAAATAAAGGGTGCAAATTAGACACAAACACGTGCATTCCAAAAAGCACTTCTCCAAAATTTCAGAGGAAACGTGTGGCTGTCATCCAGCTCTGGATGATGGAGAGATGATGAATCTTGAAATTATTCCTATTGCAGAGTCAGTGACTGAAAGCTGACATGACCTAGCACAGTTTTACTTCTAAAGATAAATGTTTGTGCAGCCTCTAAGACTCGAGGTCTAGCATATTTCCTACTCAAGATGTCAGGATCTTACTGAAGCCCTGTGCCTCCTTTGAACACCCTGCAATGGTGCAGAGAAAAGAAAGAGGTGCTTGAGTTGTTGGCTGCTGTCAGTTGTGCTCCTCTGCGTGGCTTCTCTGTCCCCTGAGACCCACCTGGCAAAGGCTTCCTGGTTTTATTTAGTAGCAAAATAGCTGAATTCTACCCTACATGTGTCCAGGAAGGTGGCTCTGGGTGCAGACAGCCCCTTTTATATAAAGCTTGCAACTAGAAGTGGCAAGCCTTAATCATATGAATAACCTTAATTCAATCTTCCCTCTTCCCAGAGTATCCTCGCTTAATGACGTGATCTCTGAGTAGAAATTCAAAAATTTCAACATAACAATCAGATAAATCAATAGGTGATCTTGAAGTTTACAAAGAGATTTTTCACTGTTTCCTTGGTGTTTTTAATTACTATAGTTGCTTATAAACTTCTAACTATTTATCTAAATGGATTACTAGTTAGATGACATCGATCTGAATTCTTATTATAATAGTACTGACTAAAAATAAACAAAAAGCCCAACAGAGATATTGATAAATCACCCATGAAGTTATAACACAACTAAAGGCTCTAACTGTGATTCTGCTTATCAAAGTTCAACATGTATGACTTTAAACAAGCTGCATATTGTTTTACAGGAAATAATATTTTGATAATTGTGGTCAACTTGCAATGCTGTATATTTCATAGATCGTTATAACTTTTAGATAAAAGAAAATATTCCAGAATGCATCCTTAGAATTAAGTAAAAATGAAAGAAGATGTAGAAAGGGAGATAATGTCTAAATTGATAAATAAATTGATTGTTTCTAATATGAAGTCATCACAGGTGAGGTCTACCTACCATTTATTCCAATACACTTCAATTCCTATGAGTTAAAAATAAAATAACTTCATTTGAACGTTACTTTCTCTTTGGCCTGCATTTACTGAATTTATGGCAGGCACTGGGCACACGATTTAAAACCCTTTATAATGTTGATTTGTGATGTTGACCTGTTGAACTTATGTGACAAGTAAAGTTTTCTATGTTTTCTGTGTTGCTAACTATCCAGTTCACTTATTTGGGAGTATACATAATGATACCTTCAGATTTGGCAGAAGATGCCACTGAATATTTGACTACAGAGAAACCAGAGAAGCTTCCCAACACATTAATATTATATTTAGTTGAAATCATATAGTGCCTGGAACAACTTGGGAGTTCATTACTTTTGAAGAATCAGACATATCTAAAGCATTTCGCTCTAGACAACTAATTATCTTATATACAATTAGAAACATAGAAAAGGCAAAGATTTACTTGAAAGCCTGCCAAAAATATAGGTGAAAACTGAGCTGTCCAAAGATAAGATAGTAGAGATTATCAGGGACATGAATGAGCACAAGTAAAAAAAAAAAGTGAATGAATCTTTACCTTTTGAATTATAATAGGCTATATAGAGCAATTTGTCCTGATTTTAAGGACACTTCACTTTTGTGTGTGTTGAAAGTTATTTTATTTTTAGTTTAGTTTAATTTTTTATGTATTAGGTGCAGAGTCTTGCCTTGCAGCTCACACTGTAGTCTCTGGCTGACTTAGCGCACCTGGGGGCAGGGCCAAGTGCAGCGTGTGGTGCTGGGGATTGAACCTGGGTCCTTGTGCTTGCCAAGTAGGTGCTTAGACCTCTGAGAGATCTCCCTGGCCAGCAGTGTTAGTATCATCAGCAATAATGTTATTATCTTATTCATACATTTTTAAAGAGAATAAAAAATCAGTAGACATGATACAGAATTTCACTACACAAGATGATAGGAATTCAACAAAGATTGTTATGCTGCATAATGTCTTCAAATTAGTTGTCCAGGTTGCTAGATATAAGTGTGCGGAACTGGTCAAATTAAAGAAAGTTTGCAAAAAAGAAAAAAAACAAAACTTTAACTATTGCTTTCAGTAGACCAGTAGAAATCAGGAGTACAATTATCCCAGCTATCCTGTGTATGTACATATATGTTTTTCCCTTCTTTCTATTTTTCTCACCTATTTAAAAAAAACCATGAGAGTAAAATAAAAAGAAACAAAAGGCTGCTATTGAGAAATTAGGGCTTTTATCAAGATGTACCTCAAATTGTGTCTCAAGTCATCAAGGGAAGTGGGGTTGATGTCGTGGTACAAGATTTGCAGGATAACACGTGGCGCCATTAGAGAGTGGGTCTGGGGCTTCCTGCACTTAAGCCTGTGTGAGTTATTAATCAGTGTAATGGTAACTCTGTGTACTTAAGATAGAGCTCATAAGAATTAAACCAATTAGGCACCGGCATTCTTTGTGTTGCCTACATGACAAATTCCTTTAGTCCATGGTAGAATTTTGTATTTTAAGAAGTACTCTATTCCATCAGGAATTTGGATTAAGTACTGTGCTTCTCACTGTCAGATTTTATTTTCATGTCATGCTTTAGTCCTACAAAGTCCTAAGAATCAAAATGAATAAAATAATATGTTGATTTAATTTTAAGGAAATAAAAATCTTTTTTTAAAAAATGTATTTGGTACAGGGTCTCACTATGCAGCTTGGACTCTTAGTGATCCTCCTGTTCTCCGCCTTCCCAGCACTGGGATTACAGTCGTGTACCACCACAGTGACCAGCTCAGCATGTCTGGGGGCAGGGCTGGTCTAGCATGTGGTGCCGGGGATAGAGCCCTGGTCCCTGTGCTTGCTTAAGCAGGCACTTAGTGTGCTGAGCTATCTCTCTGGCTCTTAAAAAATCTTTCTTTTTATTACCTAATTGTTGCTACTGTGTATGCTTTCACTGATTATGTCAAACAAGTGAATATACACTAGTTAAATGTGCAAGGGATAAACTTCAATTATTAAAAAGAGAATGTGGAGGCCAGGGAGATGGCTCAGTGGAATAAGTGCTTCCCTGGCAAGCACACAGGCCTGAGTTCAATCCCCGGTTCTGCCAAAAAAAATAAAAAAATAAATAAAAAATAAAAAAAATAAAAAGAGAATGTGAAAATTTTAATCTGGATTTATAGGTGCATTTTGTTGTTTTTGTTGTTTGTTTTTTAAGATCATTTAAAAACTAGTACTTGTTTCGTCTCCCTTGTTCCTGGTGCTGTACTGCTAGGAGTCTTTTGAGGGGTGGTGTCTTACATATTCCATTGGTATAGCTCATGACATAGGGGATGTAAAGGGTTGGAGAGTGGACTTGGATTGGGATCAGGTGGGAGAAAAATGAACACGGATGAGTGGACTAGAAATCTTAGTCCTGCCTTCTACCCTGAGAAAGGGAGAGGGACTATCCACTGGGGTCCCCTATAAGTACTTCTAAATGAGAGATTTTGTTGAGTTTCTGGGTCAGTGTTGATAATCACAACAAAAAATTTGAGATGTCCTAAAGTTAATTACAGGGCTCCAGAGGATGGAAGATAGAGGAGATACAGAAAGTAGGAGAACTGCTTGTCTCTGGAAAAGATACAGCATTTGAGGTTAGAGGTAGTGGTAGGAAGCAGACAGTACAGAATCCCACATAGTTGTACAAAGACTGTACACCTTTAGGGAATAACCCAGCTCTGACAGCATCATTCCTGACTAAGAGAGGGCTGGAGTTACTACTCCTGATAGTGTAGTAACTGTGATTCGGATGAAGGAGTGCTTTATTTTTTTCAGAATAGGAAAAAAAAGTGTATTTTAATTAAATGTGAAAGTGCAAGTTGAATACTCCCAAAAGATGGGTGGAAAGGAAATAAAAAGGACTACTAACTGCCATTAAGCTCTGTACCCCACAGACTGGTCAATCAAAACTCATGCAATTATACTGCCAGGCAGTTATTAAGTGCCTTACCTGCTTTATAAATTACTAACTCTAGACATGACTCTGAGCTCTCCAACTGGCCTTATAAAAAGAGTACTGGTGTGCAGAAATGTTTCAAATGTGGCAAGTGTTCAGTGAGAAACAGAATGCTCAAACAGACTGTGTGGTGGGCAGTGATCTCTGTAAACATCAGTAAATTATCCATGAACTTGGTGGGATTCATACCCGGGAGCAGGCCCAGGGAAGGCAGCGTCCTCTCCTCTGTGATCATGGCAGAGGTGAAGCCGAGCTGACATTTCCCCGGTGACATGCTGTGAAGTAAGGCCCTCTGTGATCATTTTATTTTTTTAAATTAATTTTATTGAGAAAGAAATAGCAATGAGACAGTTTTAAAACAGGTTAGGACAGTTACACTAATTAATATATTGCTTATTGTTGTCTTTGTAGTAGTTATTCATAGCACAAGATGCTGAAATGATATTTTGTCTAAACACTACTAGTACAAATC
>NW_004524843.1:580714-592666 GCF_000260255.1 Octodon degus
CGAATTCAGCAAAATAATCCAATATAGTCCAGTAGTCAATGATAGTGGGTTATCTGCAGAACTGGCAATGTCAGAAGTTGTTGACTTGAGCTTTTTACAGCTCAGCTTATTAATATGGCTTTACTTTTTATACCTCATGTTTATACTTTTCTATTGCATGATTAAGACAAAGATAAAGCAAGACCTATATAACAAAAAATGTAACTTTTGTATCTGACAAAGTCAGTCATATGCCCTCAGAATTTACTTTGAAACCCTGTATTGTAACATCCAGTAAATCAGTGGTGTCCCAAATTTTCTGTTCAAGGAGATTATGGAGCCACAGAAGAAAGTGAACAACAATGTAGAGTGCCTAAGGAGAGTCCCATGGAGAGAAAACATCCTCTCAGGCTTTCACAAAGAGCATATTGATCTGTGACCATTTTAGAATGTCTACTCTCATTTTTTGGGTGGTTGGGAGAAGCTGTCCCTTAAAGATGCCCCCAAGTAGAAGAAAACAGAATCTCTGTCCAAACTCCAGACACAGTCTGGCCAAACAGTTGGCATTTTGCCATATAGCAGATATTTGAAATGCTGACTTTTAGAAATGAATTTAGTTGTTGGTTTATGTGGGGAAAAGATTCAGAGTACATGGAGGAGCAGAGAAATATTTAAGCATAAACTTCAGGACGTTCTAATCTCTTTCTCCACCTTTTAGCTGCTCACTAGCAATCTCTCCTAAACTTCTAAACAGGGGCCCTTTCGTATTAAAATTCCTGGTGCTGAATGTAGTTGAGGTAAATATTTTACTTGTCCTTTTATACCGTGTGCATACAATTTTAAAATAATTCAAACAATCTACAGCTTGTCAGTGACCAAATAGAGCTCTGGTAAAAATAAAATATCTTTCATTTCAGTAGCAGCTGGCTAAATTTAAACCCTGGATTATGTAATCTTAAAGTGTCCTTGCTTTCAGTTGGTGTCACAGGAAATTCTGTTGTAATGTCTCTCCCAAATCACTCAGCCCCTTAACATCTAAACACTTAAGGCACAACGAGACCAAATTAAGGTGTTCCCAGGCAATTGAAGATAGAAAAAATCCATTTGAAACAGTGTACGGGGCATGATACCTTTAAAGCACAATCTCGGTCTTCTCTGTTTAAGTCTGTAGTTACTATAATTAGGGCTGGCAGATCCAACTGGCAGTGCTTTTCTTAATTCCACAAAACATGTAAGAACCTGATTCTTTAATCCTTACTCCAGGAAAACCCCCAGAGGAGATGAGCTCATGGCTAGAGTGAGAACTACAGCATCGAACTAAAACTGGAAACGCATAATTTACCTACATTTCTCTCAGCAAGCTGTAACAGTTGAAAATATTTCAAACTCTTCCTTTCCTCACCACACTTCAAGAAACACCATTCATATTTCATCCAATTTATGCCCATTATAGGCCAACTATTTTTTCCCAGTTTTTATATATTTTAACTCATGACTGCTATTCAATTGGGCTCATTATTCTTCAATATTATGTATGATAAATGCTTTTTTTGCAAAGAGTTTAATATAGGAAGATTTAAATTCCATAGTATAAAGCAATGATGAATGTCATTATAAAAATCCAAATGAATATTTTCATTTGTAACAATTACAATTTGACCTAAAGTCTTTATTGTTCAATCGAAAGAAGCTTCCTCTGCCTACAGAATCATGAAAGTAGTGCCTTACTTTGCTTCCAGGGCCAGGTAGGAAAGAGAAGTAACATTTGATATATCTAACACTATTTTGTGAAACAGTCATTTCCTTCTCCAAAAAAAAAAAAAAAAAAAAAACTTTGCTCATCGTTCCTCCAGAACATACTGAAACTTTGCCTGCTTGCTTTATGTCTATGCTCTTGACTGCTAAAAGCTTTAAATTACGTGGCAAGCTCTAGCCACTAAAGAACATCCATTCCTCCATTTCCTCTCGTGTGCTGGCTGTAGTCACCCTCTTCATGGATGAACCAGGACATTAACAACCTCGGAGGCACTCATGTGCGGGTGACAGTAATCCACATACCTTTCGTAACAGATTCAACCCCAAGTTCGCGGTAATGTCATCTGTCTCTATAGTTCTTCACGGAGTGACTTCCTCCCTTGTTTCCTGTGCAGCAAGTTTCCCAGTCCCCTGAAGCAATCGGTGGCGTGGAGGCCAGCTCCACGGGCAGGTCTGTGCAGCTAGTAGATGGGCAGCTGAATTTATCTTAGCGGTGAGTCTCAAGGATGCAACTGAGCACCTATTTTTAGGAGCTGAGCTCTGTAGAGGTGGGCCCGGGCCAAGCACTCTTTTCAGAAGTGTGTCTCGCAGGGCGCTTTTTCTCACAGTGTCTCCGGTGACGTATGCGTGGCCCTCCCACATGTGCAGTCAGTCAGACTTCCTCTACAGCCACGACCCTTGGGCAGGCTCTGAACTTTCGATCAAAGTGTAAAACACAACCAGCACAGAGGAGGAAATGGAGGAATTAAAGCTCTGGAATGACTTGAACTTTCTAACTCATTTAAATCTTTTAACAGTCAAGAATATAGATATAAAGCAAGTAGGCAAAGTTTCAGTGTATTTTGGAGGAATAATGAATGTGTGTGTGTGTGTGTGTGTGTGTGTGTGTGTGTGTGTGTATTTTAATTTATATATTTGGTATAAGGTCTCACCACACAGCTCAGACTCGGAGTGATCCTCATGTTTTCAGCCTCCCAGTGGTGGGATTATGGATGAGTGTCACCATGCCTGGATTGGGTGTCCGGCTCAGCATGCCTGGGGATAGAGCCGGCATGCATGTACTGCTGGGAATTGAATCCCAGTCTCTGAGCTTGCCAAGGCAGGAACTTAGCCTGCTGAGCTATCTCACTGGCCCTAGTAATGAACATATTTTGGAAAAGGAAATGATGGTTTCACAAAATAGTGTTGGATAAGTCAAATGCTACTTTGATTTTCCAGCTTACCCTGAAAGCAAAGTAAAACTCTACTTTTGTGATTAGACAGGCAGAAGAAGTCCTTTCAGTTACAAAGGCCATGGGAGAGAAGTGGGAAAGCTTTCTAGAGAGGATGCACAGCATAAACACACACACAACCCTGTTCATTATTACCAGCTCTAAGATCATTGGTGTGAGGAAGCCCAGGCAGAGGAAAAGGAGTCACCTCTCACACTCCTGCAAGAACCACACAAAGCATCCTTTGTGGTCACACCACCCTGCAGCCTGCTTTGGAAGAAGGAAGGACCTCAACTAGTGTTGCTAGCTGAGTTCCACATCGCCACTATCTAATGCATTCTAGGTAAAGATAAAACTGCCCACTCTCCCTGTCTTTCTATTATTTTCTTAGCGTGGGGTGCCACGTGTTCCCAGCTGAACTCATGATAAGCCCAAATAAGCAAAAAGTAAATTGCCCTTCTGTTGAGGAAACCACTTTATTTATGTACTCTATTTCATGATCATTGAAAGCTCTGACTGCTGTGTGCCTCATCTTTTTATTCAGATTCCTTGTTTTCTTTTTACATTTAATTAGTTTCACCATTTGCTTCTTTAAAATTCACTCATGAAATTTTTTCTTCCATCTTTCTGTTTTTGCTTTTGAGGAAGAAAATGCCTGTGTAAAAATATGCAGATATTAAAATATTTTATAATTTTGCTGGTTATAATTTTTCCAATGTTCTTAATAGTTTTCAAGCACAAATCACTTAACATTGCAAAAATTAATGGGTATTTTGGTGGAACATTATACAATAATTGGTAATGTAAAAGCAATAAATGCTAGAACTACAGTGGCATTCATTAGTTAACCTAAGGTCAAGCAAAAAGTGTTCCATTATAAAACTAATTAGTTAGCATAATCTGGTTTATCGGAGACACAATATAAAATAGCTAAAACTCGAGGAAAGATAGACCTTGAAGAGCAGGACAAGTGGAGGAGACAATAAAATGTTCATTCATTTTAGCCAGTGGGGCTAGACAAGGACAGCATCCTCACCAAGGTCACGACCACCTATTATTTCCCTGAGTGCAGACACGAGTGTCCTTTATATTGAATACCCATCTAATCTATTACCATAACATGGCTGTGAAAGCAAGATAGATGGATGGATCGATAGGCGACACACAGAAGGATATATGGGTAAAAACCATAAAGTGATTACTTATATCAAAGATCTTAGAGTTCCAAAGGAAAATCGTACCCCTTATTCAAATTGCAAGTGTGCTTCAATCTCCACAGTGCTTAGATACTTTATCTCCAGCTATTAAAGCCTGTGCTGGATTCAACTGAAGCTTGCATGAGGTTTTCTTGTGGAGTAAAATAACTACTGTCAACCTAATGTTCACAGAGAACAATTAAGGTCCTTGAGTTGATCACCAAGAGAATATACATAAGGCATAAGAGATCAGCCAAAATATAAGACCCAAAGGGAGAAGAAAGACAAAAACCTTGCAAATGTGACCTAATGGTTTGAGATTATGTCTGAAAGTATTATGAATTTCTTTTGTATCTAGAGGGCGAAAATCTAGGCTTGGCTCAGGAAGATCTCTGCTGAGTGGGTGGGTAACAGAGGAACTTTGGTCAGTTATATAGGATGGAGGCAATAAATTGGAAAGTAGGAGCAGGGTATGGTGGCACAGTAGCTTGTAATCCCAGCTACTCTGGAGATGAGGAATAGGGACCATAGTCTCTGGCCATCCTGGTAATTTAGACACAGTCTGAAGCTAAAAAGAAGGCTTGCAGATGTAGCTCAGTGACCTCTGGTTTTAGTTCTGAGTACATACATACATACATACATACATACATACATATATACATACATACGTACATAATAGGAGACCTCGATTCTAACTTTTCCTCAAGATATTCACTGAATTCTAAATAACATAAATAAAATTCTAAATTTTCTCTAGGGGAGAAAAGCTTGAACCTCCAATAAAGGTAACCTTAGTTGAAGTTCTTTTGGCTTTGTTTCTGACATCACAATAGTTGATTGTTTTACTTTTTATTAATTAATTTTATTTGTACATTGGAGATATACATAAAGATCACATTCATCATAGGGAATTTGTATGTGTGCATGATATAATTTAATTGTTTTTCTCCCTTCCCTGTCTTCAAACCCTCTTCTCTTGTCCATTTACAAAAGGTCCATTTCCAATTTTTTTCTTCTTTATTCATTTTTTTCTCTTGCTTCTTTTTCCCTTCTCCCTTCTCTAGTTCACCTTCTTATTTGAGCATTGTCTTCCTATTTGATGAGGTCTAGTATACAGTTTGGTCCTTATTTATAATTTCATTTTCTCATGCCAGATAAATAATGCAATATTAAGAGTATGGTCTCACGGTGCATCGATTTACTTAGAAATGTCTCAGATTTTTTCTTCTTTATAGTTGAGCAGTACTCTCATTAGTATTTTAAAAAAAAAAACCCACACCTTCCGTATCTATTCGTCTGTTGACTCTGTTTCCAAGATTTACTTCTTATAAACCATGCTGCTATGAATATGGTGTGCATGGGGCCTGGGAGATGGCTCAGTGGACTAAGTGCTTCCCTGGCAAGCGCAAGGGCCTGAGTTCAATCCCCAGTTCCACCAAAAATAAAAAAAATAAATATGATGTGCATAGATTGCTGTGGTATGATGTTTTTAATTCTTTCAAGAAGATACCAAGAGGGAGAATAACTGGGTTGACTGGAACCTGTAGTTTTAGTCTGTATACTGATTTTCACTGGGGTTGCACAAGTATACACACTTCCATAAACAGGGGAGCAAGGTTCCTTCTCCCCCACAGACCCACCAGAAATTTTTATTGCTTGATTTTTTTAAAAATTATTTTTATTCTTTCTTGATTGAGATAGGATATCAGCATACTTTAATTTGCATCTCTGAAATAATCAGTGATGTTAAACATGTTTTCATATATTTATTTTTTGCATCTACTTCTTCATCTGAGAAGTGTCCATTCATCTCAGATGCCTATTTTTGGATTGGTCTTTAATTTTGGAGGATCTGATTTTGTTGAGTTATTTCTATATTGTACCTATCCATCCTTTGTCTGAGGAACAGCTGAAAAAGTTTTATTTCCCAGTCTGTTACTCTGTTGATGATTTCTTCTGCTGTGCAAAAGGTTTTTAATAAGATGAGATTCAACTTGTTGATTTGTTGCAATAATTTCTGTGTGCCTGGAGTTTGGTTTATAACGTCTTTGCCAACACCTGTGGTATAGAAGCTCTATCTATTCTCTCTTGCAGTGCAATTAGTGGTTCTGCTTAATATTTAGATCTTTAGTCCCTGCTGATTTTAGCTTAGTACATGGTGAACGACACAGTCTATTTTTCACCATCAGCATATAGAAAGCCAGTTTTTCAAGTACCATTTAACAGGGAGGCTGTCTTTCTTCCAGTGAAGGTATTTGGCCCCTTTGTCAAAGATAAGGTGGCTGAGTATATTTGCAGTTCTTTCTGCAACTTCTGATCTGTCTCAATGACCCCTGAGTTTATTTTATTTTCTGTAGTGTGCTGTTTTTTTTAAGTATAATTTTCTTTTATTTTGAAGAATAAAAACAAGAGCAAGAAGGACAAAAGCAAAGACAGAAACAGGGTAACTTGCAACAACCCATATGCTATAGATTTTCGAAACAAGGGCAGCTGATCAACAGTGATGCTGCTATTTATTTTTGTCATCAAACCTGTTGCTCAGATTAACAAATAGAGTTGTGCAAGATGGGAGATATGATTGAATATTACCACATGTTTTCAAGAAATCATAAATTTTTGTTCTATCTCATTTTATTTTATTATCTGTTTTATTTTTTTCTGTATTTTAGGGAAGGGTCTACAGGGTGTTCAGGGTCTCACTACTAGATCAGACTCATAGTGACTCTCCTATTTACAGTCTCCCACGTGCCGGGATTACAGGTGTGCGCCACCATGCCCAGTCTCAATTGCTGTCTCAGTGTGCCCCAGGGGAGGGGCTGACATGGCAGCCTGGGGGATCAAACCCCTGGGCCCTGTGCCTGCTTGCAGGCGCTTTAATCTGCTGAGCTATTTGTCTGGTGATTTTTATTACCTTTAAAAAATTACTTTAAAGAAAGTATAGTACTAATTGATATGACATTAGAAACAGTACACGTTAAGAAGACCAAAATGACAGGCATTTCAATCATGATTTTAGTATTACACATTGGTGTCCTTAATGTAGTTACTTAGTTCACAGATACTAGCACAGAAAGTTAGTCATGGTGAGATTTCTACCCACTCATTGCTACATCTCCCTAGTATATGAACTCAAAAGTAGAAATAAAAACTGAAAGGTATAACAGACACAGTTAAATGGAAAGAAACAAAACTTAAGGATTAATCATGCTGCTTTTACCACGATAGCTTTATAGTATGGAAATGTTCTTGTTCCAAATGAATTTTAGGAATGTTTTGTCTTTCTCTGTAAGTTATGCTAATGATATTTTGATCTGAATCGCATCAAATCTTGTGCAGTAATTTTGAGAGTATGACTGATTTTACTATGTTGGTTCTTCCTACCCATGAGTGAAGTATGTCTTTCTAATTTCTAATATCATCTTCTATCTCCTCTTACAGAGTGCTTTAGTTTTCAATGTAGAGACCTTTTACTTCCCTTATTAGATTGACTGCTAAGTATTTTATTTTTTTCAGTGCTACTATGAAAGGTATGAGTTTCTTAGTTCCTCTCTCAGTGGGTTTGTTGTTTGTGTACAGGAATGTTATTGATTTTTGAGTGTTGACTTTATATTCAGTTACACAACTGAATTTCATTATTAAATTTAGAAGTGTTTTTGTGGAGCTTTTGGGATTTTCCATGTAGGGTATTGTATCATCTACAAATAATGGTTATTTAACTTCTTCCTTCCCCTATCTTTATTTCTCTTATTTATTTGTTCTAATTGTTTTGGATAATATTTCTAGAAAAAGTAATATAATTTATTTATTTTTTACAGGGTCTTACTATGCAGTTCAGACTTATATTGATCCTCCTGGATCAGCCTCCCCAACACTGGGATTGCAGGCATGTGTCACCATGCCTGTTGTTGGTGACCAGCACAGCATGTCTGGAGTTCTGGGACCAGCATGGCATGCAGTACTGGAGACTGAACCCTGGTCCTTGCACTTGCCAGGCAGGTACTTATACTGCTGAGCTCTCGCTCCTGCCTCCAGGCTTATATTGAATAGGAGTGAAATGGTGGACACATGCCTTGCTTTTTGCCTGATTTTAGAGTGAAATCATTCAATGTTTTTGACCAATGACATTGGTCATTGTTCAAGGCAAAATGACATTGTCTGTTGGTTTGTCATAAAATCCTGGTATTAGATTGAGATAAATATAATCTGTTTTAATTTTCTATAGCTTTTTTAAAATCATGGTTTGGGTTTTGTACTTTGTCAAATGAAGTTTTGTATCATTGTGATGATCATGATCATGTGGTTTTTGTCTTTAACTCTGTCAATATAGTGTGTTACATTTATTGATTTATGTAGATTAAACCATCCCTGCATCCCTGAGAGGCATCCTATTTCACATGATATATAATCTTCTTGATGATTGGTTGTATGCTCTTTACCAATATCTTATAGAGGATTTTTATTTGTGTGTTCATTAGGAAGATGGGCCTGTATTTCTGTTTTGGTTGGATCTTTCTGTGGTTTTGTATTCAGAATAATACTTGCTTCCATGAATGTCTTTGGGAGTATTAATTTTTTTTCATTGAAGAGCTTGAGTAATAATGACATTAGAGCTTCTCCAGTTTTCTAGTGGAGTTCAACAGTGAATCCATCAGGAATTGGGCTTTTATTTGATGGTAAGTTTTCAATTTTTCAGTGAGTGTTATTTGGTTATTTAGAACTTTTGTATCTTCTTGAATCAGCTTTTGTAATTCATATATACCTAGGAATCTGTCCATTTCTTCTGTGTTTTTCACTGTATTAGAATAAATGTTCTCAGTGTAAGTATTGATATTCTTCTGGAAATAGTGCAGGATTCATTTACAAAATGATTTACTTTGAATTATAAAATCACTAGGTGTATAAAGAGACAGAAACTTTGTCATGGTAACCTGAAAGTAGGTATTATAGCAGACAACATTATATATATTTTTATTTGTCAGTTATGTCCTAATAATATTTAAGAAAGAAAACTTTCCTCTTTTAAACAATTGGTGCTAGAACAACTGAACATATAGATGAAAAAAAATAAAACTGAACTAGATGTAGACTTCATGACATTCACAGAATTGATTAAAATCTATCACTATCCTGACTGCAAAATGCACACTGGAAAATTCCTATAACTTAATGTAGGAGGAAATCTATGAGGTTTATGAATGACTTTCTGGATACAGTATCAATCAGTGACATGCTTTAGGAAAGAAAGTGTGATAAGCTATTTTTAATTGATCTGCACTATGAAAGGCATGGCAAGAGAATAAAAATAGACAATCCATAATCTAAGCCAAAAAAATTGCAAGAGACATATCTGATGAAGAGCTATTATCCACAACATACAAGTCAAAAATTATAACTCAACAATGAGAAAAATAAGCAACTAATTTAAGAAATGGTCTGGTTAGCAATGAGGCAGAGAAAGAGAAATGATTCTATACTGCTGGTTAGAACATAAACTAGTGCAGCATTGTGGGGAACAGGAAGGAGATTCCCAAAAAAATTTAAAATAGAGCCCCCACTGAATCCAAAAATTCCAATTGAAATAGCCATGATAAAGAGTTATTTGTACACCCACATTTTTGCAGCATTATCCATAACAGCCAAGACAAGGAAAAACCCTAAGTGCCCATCAGCTGTTGAATGGATAAAGCAAATGTGGTACATAAATATAATGGAATGCTATTGACCACAAAGGGAAATGAAATTCTGTCATTTGCCACAATGTGGGTAGAAGCGGAGAGATCATTATGTTAAGTAAGTCAGGAACTGAAAGACAAGTACAGCAGAAGAATTTTAAAATGTTGAGCTCACTGAAGGTAAGAGTATATTGGAGTAAGAGGTTGGGGAGCATAATGATGAGGAATGGATGAGTAAAGGCTGATCAATGAGTCCTGAGTTGGAGCTAGAGACAAGTTCTTCACTTCAGAAGAGTGGAAGAAAGGAGTTTGAGCTTTCACAATAACCTCACTTAAACATGTATCACATGGTACTCCTCAATGTGCATGCTTTCATGTTTTTGTGTGTAAATTAAGAGTAACTTTAAAAATGGGCCAAAGACTTGAAGGGAAATCTTACCAGCGGTGGGGGGGGGGGTTGGCACCTAGATAGCAAAACACATAAAGAGGTGCTGTGCATCCAGTGTCAATAGGAAAATGTAAATTGAAACTGAAGTGGGGGTACCACTCTGTACCTCAGAGTAGAAAGGCTGAGGTGCAGAGGGCTTCCCAGGCTGCTGAGGAGGACAGCAGGAGTGTTCGTTTACTGCTGGTGAGATTATAAAATGAGAATTCCAATTCGGAATGTAGTTTGGCTGTTGCTCATGAAATAAACTATACTCTTCACATGATGTAGCAATCAGCTATTTGGTATTTCTACAAAGAGGTGAAGATTTATGTTCAAACAAAAAGCTGTGCATGGATGTATGTCAGCTTTTTGCAGGTAACCAAAACTTGAAGCCAACCAGGGTGTTAGATATGTGGGTAAACAAACTCTGTGGAAACCAGAAAATGGAATATTGTTCAGTGACACAATGAAATGAGCTGTCAGCAAATTGTCCAAGCAATGGCCGTGACTCATCCACATGGCTGACACTGACAAAGGATCTACAATCTGAGGTACAGGATTTCAGGATAAATCCTGAGGGAATTTCACTGACCTTACCAGACCAAAAAACAACAATTCTTGTTATATAGGTTGTGCTTTATCTTGATCTTAACCATCCAGCAGAAAAGTATAAAAATGAAATAGAAGAAGTAAAGCCATGCTGTTATGCTGAGCTGTAGGGGACTCAGGTCAACAACTTCTGATATTGCCAGTCAAGTGGAAGACCCAATACTATTATGGACTACTGGACTATTTTGCTGAGTTCACACACTTATAATATTTAAATGATGGAACTAAACAAGAAAAGGGGATATAGATGAATTACCATTTTGCATTTGTGTATTCATAATGGTTAGGACAGATATATAGCTATAAAATCTTAATTCAAGGAATAGAGGGATTTGTTCTAATAGTGTTTGTAAATAGGATATCATGTCTGCATCTTGTACAACAGATAAACACTAGGAAGAGAGTATGCAATGTGTTAATTATTGGAACTGTCCTACCAATTTGATTTGAAACTGTCTCATTGCTATTTATTTCTCAATAAAATTATGGGAAAAAAAAGAAATGAGCATCAACTCATAAAAAGGCATGGAGGAAACTTAAATGCACATTAAACATCATCTTAAGTGTCTACATATGGTTAATTCTAACTGGTATTCTGGAAAAGAAAAATTATTGAAATAGTGAAAACATAAGTGGTTTTCAGAGGTTAAGGAAGAAAGAAGACTGGATAAGCAGGCCATGGAGAACGTTAGGTCAGAGGAGCTACCCTGCAGGACCATTGGATACATCACTGTACCACTTGTCAAGCCCCATAGAATGAACCGGCAGCACCATGACTGAATCTTAATGTAAACTACAGACTTCATAGGGCAGGATGTATCCACGTAAGTTCATCCATTCGAGCAAATCCACCAGTCTGGCGGGTGATGCTGAGAAAGATGTGTTTTGTGAGGGAGGAAGCAGGGGGAGATCTCTGTATCACCTGTTTACTTTTTCTTTAAAGCTAAAACTTCTGTAGTGTTATGAAATTAAAGTCTATTAAAATTTATTAAACACTCTCCCAGAGAAACATTATAACTCTTTCTCTCCTCCTCCTCTTCCCTCTTCATCCCACCACTCAGTCCTCCTCCTCCCCCTTCCCTTCCTTCTCTTTCTTTTCTTCA
>NW_004524843.1:592906-597358 GCF_000260255.1 Octodon degus
TCCTCATTAATAAAATCTGAACTTTACAAAGGGATTTTACCAGAGATTTTATTGGTGCTTTATATTTACCTTGCTAGTTTTATAGAATCCCAAAATTTTTGTTATTTCACCAGTTTTTTAAATGAAAATGGAGGATGAGTAATGTTAAGAAACTCTTCCAAAGAGATAAGTTAATAATAACAAGATACTCAGTGGAATCCATTCTGCTGACTCTATAGTTTTCTTTTATTGGGGACATTATTTATCATGACCTTAATTTCAAAGTCCCATGCACTATTATTCATGTTGCGTGACAAGTTCTGAAAGAGGCCATCTCTTCTACATATTGCTCAAAACTGAGGAGAAAGCACAGTGTATGCCTGCAGTATCTAAGCTCTTTTTGTATGGTATCAAACTGAATTGTCACAGGACATGTCATAGATGAGAGGAAAGAAGATTTAAAAATACAACAACTATATTTCCTTCATTTGATGTATAATCCCTGGTCCAAATAGGTCCATCTGAGAGTTGTACAATTAAAGAACAAATATATAAAAATAAAATTCTATATTATTACTTAGTGAATATAAAATACTTGTCCAGCAATTAGGTTTTGACAATGTGCTTTAGATACTGTAAATGGCCTGATCTGTTCCATTGTCTTTGGAACAGGATTAAAATATTAGTAACTGAATTGTAGCTGGATTTAATTGACTATTATTTCCACCTGTTAAGGTTTAATTCCATTAAAATTATATCATCATATTTAGGGAGCATGAATAAGGCCTTTATTCATATATGACTCATTTAAATCATACCTCACCAGCTTATATGGAGTGATGATATAATTTGCCGTGCAGCTAGGGAAGTTTGGAGAATGAAAACAGCACTATTAATAATGATGTCGACACACAGCACAGACCAGGACCATCTGGGGAGAAGAGGAAGGGTAAATACCAGGCTGCTGAGCCCACGGCAGACCCTTTGGGCTCACCCTGTGAGTCCACTTTGAGGAGGATTTCAAATGCTCTAACTTTCAATATAAAAAGAGAATAAAAACATTCTCTGCTGTAAACATAAATTGGATTCAACATGTACTATATAAGAGGGTTGAATAAAAGAAAAATACTTCAGTGAACCTGGGAAATTTGATTCAAAAAGAGATAAGTCATGAAAATGCTTCCTGGTTTTAAAACTGTGGCAGGGTCTACATCAGCTTCTCTAATAAGATTTTTATTAGCTTTTGATCGCTATTAAAACACCAAAGACTTTCATAAATTGCTAATAATGAGTGTCTGTGTGTGTGTGTGTGTGTGTGTGTGTGTGTGTGTGTATGGGTAGGGTAAATATGAAGAGCACAAAGAATATGAAGAAGAGGAACAAGGACTAAGAACATTTGCTGAGGTTTATACAAAATTCTAAGGATGGTTATCATTGAAATCTCCAACAATGACTCACACCGTGGTGGACATACTGCATAGAGTCAGAAGGCAAGAAATAGTTTTCCCAAGTAGTAGAGAAAGGATTTGACCTACCCTATCATCCTAGAGTCACATGGCTATGATCTAAACTAAGTGGCTTTCTTTCAAAGTCATGTGAAAGACCATCCCAAGCTGCAGTCAACTCTGGCGCATCCACATTCCTCCACTGTTATCATAAATATATGCACATGTCATGTCTCACATGAACAAGGGAAAGATGAAGGTGGGTTATGAGGCGCTCAGAGAACTACTGTAGAGAGCACATGGTAGAGCTCTATAACATCTCATGCTTTGAACCATGCAGAAGAAACTGAATGCATTTCATATGATAACCTAAGTTAGGTTTGTAAGCTATGGGTTGTAAGTCATAACTTCTATTAACCCACTTTCACAGTATCAAAACCTAAAATACTTGAAGCATTGTTTAATGGGAAGCTAAAACTATGTATTGGGAAACTATAAGATGCAAGTAATGGATGACAGCAGAATAAGAAAAATTCACCCATCACTGAAGGAAATGCCATGTCTGAACCAATCTTACCCCAATACAGGACAATAAAGACGGCATAAAGAGATATTGGTAGATAGAGGCAAGGGCAGCTGACATTGTGAGGCAAGTCGATAGAATAGCTTGTGAAATTAGCTTAGGAGGAAACAGCTCACAAATCCAAAAAAGGTGATCTCACAGAAGCTGAGAGTAGAAGGGTGAGACGATAGTGAGAAGTAGAGTCAGGGATGGAGCCAGAAGGTTGGTCAGTGGCCATGCATTGTAGTTGGACAGGAACAAGAAGTTCCAGTATGGTGCCCCACAGCAGGGTGACTACAACGGTCTGCAATGAACTGCACCTTTCAGGCAGATGAGAGAAAGGATTTAGGAAGGCTTTCAGCACAAAAGACTGATAAATATTTGATGATATACATTTAAATTGTAAAAATTTCATAATGTATATACATGTTAAAACATTACATGAGACCTCATAAATATGTATACTTTTAAATGTTTTGTGTATTAGTTTAAATAAATTTAAACTGAGAAGTTGTAAAGTATAAAGTCGCTGAAAATTTTAAATATTGTAAATATTGCTGGCCTCAAAAAGATTTAGAGAGAGAATCGTCTACAAACCCAGAGTAGGTGCTTTTAAAGAGAACAAGGTGAAAAAATGAAGGCTAAAATTGGATTTATGGACACATGATTTTTAATTAGAAAAAATAAAATGACAGTTGATGTGGTGAAAAAGACATACAAAATTGAGTGCACATGATAAAATGGGGAAGATTTAAAAAAAAAAAAAAGTCTCCCATCTCGCAGAAGCAAAATCAAAGAGATGAAAAAGATGACCTAGATAATGACATGCATGAAGAACAGAAGTAAGATCAAAAAAACACAACTGCTGTATATATTTCTAAGGAAGAAAGAGAAGTGTGGTAGGGAAATAAATAGTGAAATCTAAAAGAAAAGGAAAAGGTTTTGAGCTAAAGATAGAACTGAGATTTCAAAAAAAAAAAAGAAAAAAGAAAACTTTCATCAAGACATCTGGATATGGTCTCATACATTTCGGAATTTTAGAGATGAAAATTATGAATAAAGAAGATAAAGTTCTTCACAAAGGTATTATATACTAGGTCACGGTGCAATATTGTGCATAGGGTGTTTTTATTTTGCATGTTTATTTAACAGATGTACATTTGATTTGATATTTATTTATTTATTTATTTATTTATTTATATTTTAGGGAAGGGTCTACAGGGTGTTCAGAGTCTCACTACTAGATCGGACTCATAGTGGTCTGCGTGTTTACAGCCTCTCAAGAGCCAAACAGGTGTATATTTGAATAGAGAGTTTTATTTATGGGAAAGTTTCTGTTATGCATATGAAGGTTATAGAGATAGGTTTTGCAATATATATAAATTTCCCATGTAAAATGATTAATATAGTCTTTCTGGGAAAGAAATTACAATATATAAGCAAAAATACAGAAGATAATTAAAACTTAATAACAGAAAGATGGAAAACTAGTGTATAAAGGATATTATTTGAAGGAATACCAATTAAATATTATAAAGCAAAAAATAGGGCTGGGGAGATAGCTCAGTAGAATAAGCGCTAGCCTGGCAAATAGAGTCCTGAGTTCAATCCCTGGTACCACCAAAAAAAAAAAGCAAATAATAAATTTTTTTTTAAAGTATGTGGAAAGAAATTCATTTCCAGTATTTTTAAACTTACCACACTGTATAGGTATATTACTAATGTCGTAACTTAGAACTTTAACCACAAATTAAAATAAATACTGTGACTTTAAATTAACAAGTAGAGAAATAAAATTAAGTTGAATATTTTCGTGTTGGATGAATGTACTCCCTCATTCAGTCATGTATTCATTGGTTGAATAAATCATCACATATTTATTGACTACTGTGTGTCAAGCACTGTGCAGACATAGTATTTATAAGATCAATGAAATATCCTACTGCCTTACTAAGTACACAAATAAACATGTATAAAATGGGATGAGTTTATGAGAAACATCAGCAATATGAGAAAGAAAAGCAAAAGTTTTAGTCAGATGCAGAGGAAAAGAACTTTGAGGAGGTGACCAATACTTCAATTTCCTCAGAAGAATAAACACAGAAGAAAAATCAGCAACAAGAAAGAGCAAGATAAAACATTTGATACACCCATACAGCTCACCAGGCACAATGTTACGGTTTAGATCAAATGTTCCCCCAAAGTCACATGTGTCAGAGGTGAGGTTTTTGGAAGGTGACTGGATCATGGGAACGCTATCCTCATTAGTACATGAATTCCCTGCTAAGTTCAGAGCAGAGTGAGTTGGTACAATAGGGCCTGGTTAGAATGGGCAGGTCTCACTGCCAGGGAGACTGGAATGGGTGTGTTCTCAGCCCTGGTTCTCTGCTTCATAGCTACCATATGATTGAGAAATATGCCTCTGTTATACATTTCCATCAGCCATTTCTAGCTATAATTAATATA
>NW_004524843.1:598688-605667 GCF_000260255.1 Octodon degus
CAGGAACAAAGGAAAGCAACACCAACTCATCAACAATTTCCCACAGAATTTCCATATATTGCGATAGAACTTCAGGTGAACGACTGGAGGTAGAAATCTCACAGCTCTCTGGACCCTCACCATAGTTGGAGCAAGCAAGCACCTAGAAGCAAGTGAGGGACAGAAGCACAAACAGACATGCTCCTGTCCCTCCAAAAGTGTGGAGGATTTTGAGGGAGGCAGAACTCCTGTGCGACCTAGCGATGAACACATGTTGTAGTGGATTTCTAACTGGTGATCAACTTGCTACATCCACCTGAATTGAGCTAGCGTGGTGCTGGGTGTGGAGGCTCACCTGAGGATTGCTGCTAGCAGAGTAAGAGGCAGAACTGAGAAGCCGTTGAAGCACTGTTAGGGATGCTGTTCAGAGAAGCTGTTGGAGCTGTTGATTCTCCTTGGGTGTTTTATTTTTTGTATTTTAGAGAAGTGTCTACAGGGTGTTCAGGATCTCACTACTAGATCAGACTCATAGTGATCCACCTGTTTACAGCCTTCCAGGAACTGGGATTACAGTCACGCACCACCATGCCCAGTCTCTCCTTGGGTGTTCTGCTGGGTAACCTTGTCATGCTGGCTTTCCTAACAAACTTGACTGTTCTTGTCAGACTTGTGAACTTAGGACTTTGTTGTCACTGAGAGTGCCTATGGTTCACTTTAGAGAAGCCTGGTCCTCATCGTGGCTCTGGAGGGGAAGATGGTGCACTGCTCAGCCTCATGGAGGAGCTTCTCACGTTGGTTTTCCTGACGGGAGTTCAGGACCTCACTGCTGCTGAGGATGGCCATGCTACTTTTTGGAAGAGCTCTGACTTTTACCTTAAACGTTGCTTTCTGGCTCCGGTTCAGATCCCTCAGCCTGCCTGCATAGACCCTTCATCCTGCTGGCATAGCCTTTCTAGCTTCCTGCTCTGAACTTTGGGCCATAGATCCATGAAGTGGGCCTGCATGAAACTTTGTCATGAGCTCTAAGCCTCCAGCTGGACTTGCGGAAGGCACTGTTATGAGCTCTAGGTCTTCAGCTGACTCATGCAGGATATCCAGCTCTCAGCTGGATTTCTGGGTCTTTAGTGTGTGTAAGAGTTTCTTACATTCCTTGTATATGATTCTTTCCTACACTTCTTGTATGTACATATCGTTGGGTGATTTTTATAAAATAATATTACAAGATGTGTCCTCTATTGCGCTTTTTCCATTGCAAAAACCCCAAACCATGACACATGTCATTACACATTTGTTCAGATTTGTAGAATGTACAACACCTAGAGTGAGTACTGGTAGAGATTATAGATTGATATGATTAGAATGTATCAGTGTAGGCTGATCAGTTGTAACAAAATACATTGTTCTGGTGCAAGATGTTGATAATCTCAGAAGCTATGCATGTCTGAAGGTGAGGAGTTTATGTGAAATCCGTATATCTTCTGTCCAACTATGTTGGGGACTTAAAACTAGAGTAAAACTAATATTTGTTAAAATATGGAAGCATGTAACCCTTAAGATTTTTTTTTAAATTTTATTTATTTATTTTTGTGTGTGTGTGGCCAGCTCAGCCCACCAGGGGGCGAGGCTGGCTGGCATGTGGTGCTGGGGGATTGAACCACGGTCCCTGTCTTTGCTAAGCTTGTTCTAAGTAGGTGTTTTAGACCACTGAGCCATCTCACCAGCCCAACCCTTAAGATTAATGTAATTAAATATATGAATGATATTGATGCTGAAAAATAAAAAATACTTAAGAGGCAAATTTATGAGATCTTAAATTAATAAAAGTAGATATCATGCTAAATATTGGAAGCCTTGATATTTTTAGATGACCAGTTCTCAAATTGAACTAGAGATAAACATTCACAACACATAAATGGACAAAAGGCTTATGTTTAACAGTTAATATGTAAAGAATATGCATAAGACAACACTAGAATTAGCAACACTACTTGCAAGACTCTAGTAAGACTTCTTGTTTTCTTAAAATATTGATAAGCTCATTCTAAGAGGATATATCATACTTCACGCATGCATGCCAGTAGTCTTGGAAAAAGATCAAACTTGGAAGGCATGTGGCACTTGATTATAACAATAACAAAGCACCAGCAGTGAAGATAATGTGGTATTGGTGAAAGAATAAAAAATAACAGATACCAGAACAGAATAGTGTTGAGAAGTAAGCCCATGTTTTTATGGTGAGACTATTTTGAGATGAGCACTAAAGCAATTCTATAGGGAAAGAAAAGTTGTTTCAACAAATATACATGTAGAAATAAAAGAAGCTAGGTTTTATTTTATACTGGACAAACAAGTTACCTGAAGACGGATTACAGATGTCCATGCAGACCCTGAAGCCCTAACTTGTTTAGAGGGAAGTATAGGAATAACTCTGTAGTCCTTCAATGAGAGATGTAGACCTCACAAAGAGTTCTAATCATAAAGTAAAATAATATGATAAATTAGATTTGATAAAAGTTAGCAAGTTCTTCTCATTAAAAGACACCAATATAAGCTAAGGGGTAAACATTTGCAACACACAAATGGATGAAGGACTTATGCTTAACAATTACTATGGAAAGAATATGCATAAGACAATAAAAAAGCAATCAAAAGTAGAGCAGTTAGACACACTTCATAAAGGATATAAAAATGCTTGAAACATACAAGAAAAATGATCAACGTTATTATCACGGAAATGTTAATTAAAACTAAAATGAAACATGACACATATCCACTAGATTGATTAAGATGAAAACATCAGTGATTACAAATGATGTGCATGATGTGAAAGATCTGAAATCTCATGTATTTCTGATTAGTGTGTGAGTGATTAAAACACATCATTTGGTGTTTTCTTAGAAACATAATCATTGACTTTCTTCAGGTCCATTCTCAAGTATTTATTCAAAATAAAGGAAGTATCAGGCCAGTGAGATAGCTCAGTGGACTAAAGCACCTGCTTTGGCAAGTTAAGGCAAGCTCAGAGACTGGGTTTTGATTCCTGGCACCACATGCTGGGCTGGCCCACCCCCAGGGTATGCTGAGCCTGTCACAGAGTCCAGGTGTGGTGGTGCACACCTGTAATCCCAGTGCTGGGGAGGCTGAAAACAGGAGGATCACTCTGAGTTTGAGCTGCATAGTGAGATCCTATAATAACCAAGTGCAATAAAAAATAGTGGATGTATATGACCACAGAGCCTATTCAATATGATATACAAAGAAACCATACTCTAACTATAAGCAGCCTAGATATTGATAACTAAGAGCATGGGTGTATTAATTGTTCTTACTCATATAACAGACTATTACTCAGCAATGAAAAAGAAAAAAGGTCTTCTGATACAAACAGCATCCATGACTATGGGAGAATCTTGAACACAGAATAAACAAAAAGAATAGCATGCAAAATAATATACATGGGATGACTGAATGCTGGAAAGAACATAAAAAGCAAAACTAATATAGATGATTAAAATTATGGTTAACTGTAAGGTGATTAACAGATATTAAATAGCAGTGTCCATGCGAGAATATTCTAAGGCCCTGAACGTCACTGGACGGAGGCCAAGCTGATGCAATTATACACTTAAGTGTTTTGCATTTCAGTCTATGTAAATTCTATCTTAGTCAAAGAGGATGGAAATGAATGGCAATGAATTTTGAATGAATTAAAAACTAGAATATAAAGTTAGATAACGGAGCAACAATTTCTAAATGGAGATTTCTCTATGTTAGGTATATGGGCATACACGGGGCAGAAACTAGGAGCAATAAACTGTGTCTCTCTCTGTAGAAAGATCAGCACTTTTATGTTCTTTATTTATTTTTTAAATGTATTTTAGGAAAGGGTCCACAGGGTGTCCAGGGTCTCACTACTAGATCAGACTTGTAGTGATCAACCTGTTATAGCCTCCCAAGGGCTGAGATTAGAAGCATGCGCCACCATGTCCAGTCTCAATTGCTGTCTCAGCACACCCCGCCCTGGCCCTTGTGCCTGCTTGCAGGCACTTTAATCAGTTTTATGTTCTTTAAACGTTTCTATTTCTCATTGGAAAAATCACAGACAGTTAACTCTCTGTTTCTGTGGATTCACCCATCTATGGGTCAAAATATTTCTCAAAAAACTTGCATCTGTCCTGAAATACCCCTTTTTTCTAGACAGACCTTTTTTCTTGTAATTATTTCCTAAATAATACATGATCACAGCTATATACATGATATTTTAGTAGCTACTATAATGTGTACTTAGTACCTAATTCTATTTAAGTATCGTGCTAGGAATTAGTATCCTACAAAATATCCAATGCTATTTACATAGAACTTCAACAGATATTACCAGTGACAAGTGATTCAACATGTATAACAGGATGATGTGCATGAATCATATGTAAATTTTATGCTGTTTTTATTTTTATTTTTATCTTATTTTATGTATTTATTTATTGTATTTTTTCAGGGAAAGGTCTACAGTGTGTTCAGGATCTCACTATTAGATCAGACTCGTAGTGATCTGCCTGTTCACAGCCTCCCAAGAGCGTGAGCCACCATGCCCAGTCCTAATTGTACCTCAGCATGTCCCGGGGATGGAGCTGGCAGGAGGACTGAACCCATGGCCCTTGCGCCTGCTTGCAGGCCTCCAATCCACTGAGCTATTTGGCAGGCTCCTCCATGCTGTTTCATTTAATGGACTTGAGCATGTGGATTACAGCAATCTTTAGGGCTCCTAGAATTAGCCGCCCACAATCCCCAAGTATCACTTTTATGAGACTTATAAGCTAGACACTCTAACTTAAGAGTAGATGGATTTTTCAGGGATGGATATTTTTAACATCTTATTTTTCCTTGCTTTCATAATGTGAATAAGAACACCCTGCTTGCTTACAGAGCCACCTCTTACCAGCCTCCTGCCTGTGACGCTGTCTGAGTCTTGCACACATGTGCAAATGTTCTGAGCATAGCTTAGTTTCTGCTTGTATGTAACTGACTTTCTTCCCAGGATATTTGTAGGTGTATTATTCCTTATCTTACATGTTTAACACTTTAATAAAATAAGGATGAATGATAATGTATCAACATTCTAAAATGCGCATTATAATATTGAGTATGTCAGTTGCATTCATTATTATTAGTATTTACCTTTTGTCTTTTTTGTTTTGTTTTGTTTTTTACACAGCCCACATTAGTAGTGATCCTCCTGATTTCTGCCTCCCCAGTGCTGGGATTACAGGCGTGCGTCACCATGCCTGGACTCCATCACCTTCAAGTCATTGTCTAATACAAGTATCATAGGATATGTGTGAGGGAATACATGGGGAAGTCTGGATTCTTTGTGTTTGTTTCCTTAATGAAGAAGCAGTGTTAAAATGAGTGTTAAATATGTTTCCCAGTCAAAAGCTGGATCCAAACAATTTATTCCCAAGTTCAGTTCTTTCAAGGACCAGACTGTAAATTTTAATTTTTGTAGTAATAGGGAAGGCTTTTAATCTTCCACCATTTTTATAAGCAGTCAGCTAAATTATTTTAAATGGCTTCATCCATGCTATAAGCATTTTAAAAATGTATATTTATAATGTAGTTGTGAAAAGTTGAGTATGTCCATGACATACCGCTGTGCTAGTTATCATTCTGCTCATTTTAGCTCCAAAGCTGCCCTCAGAGCCTTTGTTTGTGGTGCTGGAAATGTCTCCCTTGCTGGCTGGGAAAATAACAAACCTTATCCAGGTAGTAGAAGTCCTTGGAGGGTGACTGGGGGAGAAATCCTTGTTGGTTTACATGAATAAGGTTCCTGACAGACTCCTGCTGTGTATTCCGGCCAGCAACGGGGTACCTCTCCCCTGACCTCCTTCCAGAGGACAATTTCAGCTTTCCAGGGCAGCCCTCTGTAGTCCTGCCCCCTGGCCACAGGAGAGCTGGGTCTCAGCCTTGGTAGGAGTTCATTTTCAGATGCTTTTCTTTCTTAAATACTCAGTATTAACCCTAGAGTTTAGTGACTGCTACCTCTCTCTGCTGTTTCTGGATTCCTTAGAGTTTTCTTCACTCCTTTCATAGCCAATCACCAGTTAATGCAAATTCTAATTATAATTAATGATTTTTTAAAAACCTTTCCCTGTTTAAAATACCACACATGTGGTTCCTCTCTCTAATTGGAAACCTACTGATAAAATCATTTAGCGCAATCAGATTTAAATAGATATTTTTGTGGTTGAATACCCTAACCTATGCATGTACCTAGAGTTACCTCTGAATATCCTAATTTTAAACATTCAAAGTTTCAATAATTTTATTACATGCTGGGAATAATATGTATCTCAATAAGGCATAGGCAGTATTACTAAAGACTTCAAAATGCTTGTGAAAATGTGTTGCATTTTGTGAAAGTGATTCACACCGGCCCTCTATAGTACATTGTTTAACTGGCTACTTCAGCTTCATTTTGTGCTTACATTTACTTTATGTGAGAGACACAGACACCTACAGCCGGCTACAATTCTTCTTTTATTATCTTATAAATGCAAAGAAGCTTCTGATTGCAAGTTTTGATCATGTTATGAGATAACTACAACATTGCTTTCAGGCATCCTAGGTGGCTTCCAATTTTATATACTTTATTTTTGGTAGAGGAGAGATATAGCTGTTATATTTTTTCCATCCTTAGTAATTACTTACACAACATCTTCACCACAAATCCTCGACAACTATCAAGTTAAAATGTATTACTATGGCTAAGATGAAACTGTACAATCATTCTTTCTTGTATCAGTATATGCTTTGTATAATACTTTGTCCTATTGTACATTTTTCATAAGGATCTCCAGCAGCCCAACAAAGAAACTTCATTGTTTCCTTTTGAAATGCCTTGAATTAGTACCACACAATCTGCCTTGATTTCAAAGGAAAAGAAAGATGAAGATTCTGAGTTCTTTAAAAAAAAGCTATGAACATCTACCTATTCTAGCTCTCT
>NW_004524843.1:606212-607488 GCF_000260255.1 Octodon degus
AGCTGTCAACTTCATTATCTTCGAATTTTCGACTCAAGAGCATTCTGTGTTCGCATCCATTTTTATTAACTAACCACAAAGCCATTCATATTTTGTTTGTTTTTATCTTAGATTGCTCAGCCTTTTTTTTATACTGTTCAAGTCTCATTTGGTTTTGAAAGTCTGTCAACAAATCATAAAAAATATGGATGTGGTGGTACTCTGTCTGATACAGTGATTTGTAAACTTTATCATTTAAACTTATTCTCCAAAAGCACAACTGTAGACAAACAACTTCTCAGACCTGGGGAATCATCTATTCATCCAAGAGCTATTCACTGAGTGCCTACGAGGTACCAAGTGTGCCTTGTATGATTAGCTTTAGCTGTTTGCCAATTCGAAGAATTCGGAAGCATCTTAAAGAGATTTCTTTCAGAAAGTCCACTGTAATTATAGACAAATCGTACAAAAATTCTCTATGCATGCACTTTGTCTAGCTGACAGACTCAATCCCCACTAAATCATGTTTATAACTGGTCCCATTTTAAGTGCTATGCTGTGTGATGTTATTTTTATGAAATATTTTAGTTCATACAATGTGCCTAGCAGGTAGTTATTATTAACTTTACTATTTTGAGAGTATGACTTTGAAGTTAGGAGTGGTTAAGTGTAGTTCTCAAAGCTGCAAGACACGAGTTACCAATAGAAGATACAATATGTCTGCCTATCACCAAACTCAGTGTTCAATTATTTTATGACATTGGGTTTGAAGGGCATATCCCATATGCTCCCAAGCAATAGCTACATTCTGTGATTCTTAGTATTTCTTTTCTCTGGGAGAACTCATTAACTTGATAATTCAGCAACTATTTTGATTACATAGTCCATATGGAAAACATCCTGCTATTTTTTTTATGAAAGAGACAGATAAATCATCACAGTGTAAAACATGTTAAGATCATCATAGATGTAAATACAAGTTGCCTTTGAAATGCAGACACAGGGATTCACTTCAACTCAAGATGTCTCAAGATTATTTTATCTATTATTTTAATGTTAGTAGCTAGAACAGCAGTTTCTCAGTAAGAGACTTAACTATTGCCTATTTCATGGTTTTCTCTTTGTAAAGAGAATAAAAAAAATAGTAAAAGAAATGAAAAACAATACAAAATTTTACTAAACGAAATGATAGGAATCCATCCACAGTTGGCATATTGCAATAAATCCAGATTAGTAGCTCAGGTTACCAGATGTGAGCATGCAAAATTGATCAAAATTTTAAAGGAAGAAGAAGAAG
>NW_004524843.1:607668-609178 GCF_000260255.1 Octodon degus
AGGAGGAGAAGGAGGAGAAGGAGGAGAAGGAGGAGAAGAAGGAGAAGAAGGAGAAGAAGGAGAAGAAAGCATTGTCTGTTCCTTTCAGTAGATGAGCAAAAATCAGCAGTGCAATTATCCAAGCTATCCTCTGAATGGACATATATATTTTCCCTTCTTTCTTTCTCTGTTCTCTCCTTTCTCTCATTCCAGTTGCTTCTTACCTTTGAGCAATTTCTTTCCCTTTCACAGCACCTATTGTACCTTTCTCAAAGAAACTCACCTTCAAGCAGAATCTCAAAACATTTCCTATGACAAACTACAGTGAACTTGAGCTTACAAGCAAAAATCATAATATAACTGCTGCACCTTTAAGATTTTATTTAGTTTTTCAGATTCTTACACCAAGAAGACAAGAAGATGCTTACACATGTGAGTCTGATTTATGTCACTTATTAGTATGGTCTCCACTTGCATTCATTTATCTATAAAAGCCCTGAGTTTATGCTTCTTTATACCTGAGTACTACTCCATTGTATAAAAATATAACCTTTTAATCCATTCCACAGTTGATGGGAATTTCAGTTGTTTCAAAGATTTAGCTATGTCAAATTGTGCTGCTATAAACTGGGAGCACATATATTGCTGTGGTATGATGCTTTCCATTCTTCTGGAAAAATACCCAGGAGAAATAGTTGGGCTCAATTGCACCTATAATTCTATATTTCTGAGGAATCTCTACACTGATTTCTGTAGTGGTTGTCCTAGTCTACACTCCTTCTAATGGTGGAGAAGGGTTCCTTTTTTGCCATAGCTTCTAGGCATTTGTTAGGGCATGTTTTCTTGAGGACAGCCATTTTTTTTCCTGGACTGATATGGGAATCTCAGTATCGTTTTAATTTGCATTTCTCAAATGACCAAAGATGTTGACCATCATTTTTCAAATGATACTGAACATCATTTTTTATATGTTTATTTACAATTTGTATTTCTTCATCTGAGAACTGTATATTTATTTCATATACCTATTTTTTATTGTGTCTTAGAATTTTGGGGCCTGATTTTAAAAATTCTTCTTATGTTCCAGATACATACACCTCTTTTGTCAGAGGGACAGTCAGCTGAAGTATTTTCCCCGTTTGTGGATTTTCTTTTTACTCTGTTGGTGATATCTTTTGACCCGAAGAAACTTTTCAAAAAGATGAGATCTAAGTGTTGATTTTTTTTGAAGTATTTCCCATGCAGTTTGGTTTTTGTTCATGAACTTTCCGCCTATTCCTATGTCTTCAAGATTTCTACCTAATTTCTCCTTCAGTAGATTCAGTATTTCTGTTTTAAAATTTAAATATTTGATGCAATTTGACTGTAGTTAGTGGATGGTGAGAGACATGCACTAATTTTAGCCTTTGGCATGAGGAAAGCCACCTTCTCCAGCACCATTTGTTAAAGAGTTTATCTTTCTTCCAGTGAACACATTTGACCCCTTTGCCAAATATAAGGTGACTGACTGTGTTTATAGTTGTGACTGCAT
>NW_004524843.1:616258-617573 GCF_000260255.1 Octodon degus
GGCGGAGATGGCATGGCACTCTGGGGCTCGAACTCTGATCGCCATGTCTGCCTAAGCAGGTGCTTTGTACTTTGTTTTGATTCTTGTACTTTATCAATCGTAAGGTTGCTTCATTTCTTTTTTTGGTAGAATCTCTCTAAATGTCCTATATCTTAATGTGTTGGTGGTTATATGCGCTATAATTATCTCTATATTTTTCTTATCTTTTAAATTTATAAATCTTTTCATTGCTTGCAAAATGATAGGAATTTGTAGTAGCGGTAAGAACTTTAGTTAATGTATTACTCATAGGATGAAATTTTTTTTTCTGAGTTTACTTTGGGGTGTGTGTGTGTGTGTGTGTGTGTGTGTGTGTGTGTGCATGCGCAAGGTCTCACCACACAGCTCAAACTCATAGTGATCTTCCTGTTTTCAGCCTCCCTAGTGCAGGGATTACAGGGGTATGCCGCCACGTCCTACTCCATAGTCAGCTCAGTGTGCCAGGAATGCAGAGCCGGAGCAGCATGAGATGTGAGGTATGGAACCTGGCCCCTGTGCTTAGCTAAGCAAGCACTTAGTACACTGAGCTATCTTGCCTGACCTTATGGATTGGAAATTTAAATGTTTTCATGATGCTAAATCTACCATATTTTCTCTTTTTTGTTTCTGTTTGTAATATTTATTACTTCTGAAGTAATAAATATTTTGTGCATTTTTCTAATACCTTTTTTTTTTTGTATTTTAGAGAAGAGCCTACAGGGTGTTCAGGGTGTCACTACTAGATCAAACTCATAGTGATCTGCCTGTTTACAGTCTCCTAAGAGCTGAGATTACAGGATCTTGCCACCACGTCCAGTCTCAATTGCTGTCTCAGCACATCCTGGGGGCAGGGCCAACACAGCAGGCCTGGGAATCAAACTCTAAGCTCTTGCACCTGCTTGCATCTAATACTTTTTATAATTTGTAATTTAGAACTTTATATTTAACTTTTAAAGCCATTTGAACAAATTTTGTTTGTAATGAAAAACTGGATCCAGTATTTTTCTGATGTCAAATAATTGTCCAAAATCTAATGCTTTGGTTAGTCAATATGTTTTCAACTTATTTAAAATGCTTCATACTTCATAAACTACATTCCAATAAATACGGTGTTTACTTTCTATTTCATCTCTGATATGTATGTGGAAAATGTTCTTTCTTACACTTAAAGCTTATATAAATTTGCTTCTAGACCCAGTCCTAGCCCAGGTCTGGTGAGTGTGTGGAGAGCTTCCTGCTACCCTGCGCCAGCGGGACCAGTCCCAGCCCAGGCGCAGCGTGGGCCGGACCCTCTCCC
>NW_004524843.1:617673-619198 GCF_000260255.1 Octodon degus
TTTTTTTTTTTTTTTTGCCAGTATCATGCTGATTTTATCACAATAGCTTTGTACTATTATTTCAAGCCAGGGATTGAGTTGCCTCCTGCCTTTCCTTTGTTTACTAGAATTGCTTTTGCTTTTCTAGATCTCTTCTGGTCCCAGATGAATTTTACAGATGTTATCTCTAGATCTGTGAGGTATACTAGTGGCATTTTAATTAGGATTTTCATTGAAACTGTGTAATGATTTTGACAGTATAGCCATTTTCTCAGTGTTGGTTCTTCCTATCCAGGAACAAGGAGTATCTCTGTTGTCTGTTTCATGAAATCTTGTGCTTCTTAAGTGATTATATAAGGAGACGTTAGAGTGGCGCATAATTTCCTACCTGCTACTTTTCTGTAATGCCTATTCTCATACTCAGAGCTGTGATTTCTACTCTACTGTTTTATGAGTCTGGATTAAGTGAATTTGGCATGTCTTTTACTCTTCATGTTCAGGTTCTGAGGTATACAGAAGACATGTCCAGTGTATTGTTGGCAGGAAGCCAAAGATGAATAAGATGTGAAAGGGGAAAATATCTTTTTTCTTCTGTATATCCTAGGTACATGGCCGGTGTTCTTGTGACAAAATAGATTAATGAAAGTAAAGCTCACAAAATGACTAAAGTTGTACTTCATGATGCAGACTTTGTAAAGAAATGAAGACACTCAAAGACTTGGTTCAATGTGTGTGTGTTTTATACTTGGTATAATTAAAATAGAAAATCTAGTGAAATATGATGGAACAAAAGTATGAGCTAAATGCAATGGACTGGAGGAAACTTAACAAAGCCTATTTACTCTAATTTTTCTCTGCATCACTTCACCTGTGGAGACAGGCCATGTTCCCCTCCTGCTGGTGTAAGAGGGCCCCCCTCATTTGAAGGTCTTCTGACCTGCTTCCTGTGAAAGGCGAGAACATTTCTATGCACATGATGTTTCTCAAATTCTTTTAGCTTAAAATACTCAATACGCCAAGTTGCCACATTCTGGCAGACCGTGCACTGAACCCTTCAAAGCCTAAAATATCCAACTGAGATATTTTGCTCCTAGAAATAACTGTCAGCTACATGGAGTTACTTCAAAATTTGCTGGAGATGATTTCACAAACAGGACAATAGGAAAAATGAGTTGATGTCACTTTCACACTCAGTAGATAACTAACAAATAAACAGATCAGAAATTGTTCCTCAGAATGAAAAGCAAATTGCTTTGAAAACTAGTTAGAACTGAATTTCTGAAACCTTGGCAAAGCATTCCCTTGCCTGTAATGATTTTGTACTAACCTGTGTTCATTTAGTATTTCTTCTTCGGCCTCAAATATTATAGCTGCATATTTTTATGTGGGTGTATGCACTTATTATCTACTTCCCTGGGAAAATATAAACCATGTGAGGGCAGGCACCATAATTTGAAAATTTTAAGAATTTTCATAAGAAATATGTATCTGAGGGGATTTTTGAAAAACTGAGCTAAATAATATGAGTTGAGATTTCAGACAGGAT
>NW_004524843.1:628305-665857 GCF_000260255.1 Octodon degus
CTTCCTTTCTTCTTTCTTTTCTTCCTTACCATTATGGAAATCAGTGTGGAGATTCCTCAAAAGTGTAGGATTAGAGATCAGGTTCAACCCAGCTATTCCCCTGGTGGGTATTTTTCTCCAGAAGAAATGAAAACACCATATCACAGTGATACCTGTGCACCCATGTTTATAGCAGAGCAATTTGTCATAGCTAAATTTTGGGAACAACTCAAATTCCCATCAACTGAGGCATGGATTAAAAGAGGTGATATTTTTATCCAGTAGAGTACTACTCAACTGTAAATAAAGATAAACTTGAGGTTTTTATAGTTAAATGGATGCAAGTAGAGACCATATTTGTAAGTGAAATAGATCAGACCCACAGGTGTAAGCATCATCTGGTCTCCCTAGTGCAAGAACCTGGAAGACTAAATAAAATCAGGAAGATATAGCAGTTATATTAATTTTTGCTTGTAAGCTCATGTTCATTGTAGCTTTGTCATAGGAAGTGTTTTGAGATCATGCTTGAAAGTATATTTCTTCAAGATTTTTGTTGCTTCCATCTGCTTAGTGGATAATTTATAAATTAAGTTATGGTTTGCTGCTTTCAGGATTCATCAATGTATGAATCTGGATTTTAAACTCGGATGGGATTGGGTTATGATTTACTTCAATTAGAATTTACCTGCATATCAGATTTGAATAAAAGTATTCTCTTTACTACATTAAAAGATCTAACTTTGGACTCTCACAGCTTTTATCATGTTATGGAGTGATTAGTTTCATTATCAATTTCCAAAGACAACTCCTTTCTCTGTCTACTTTTATGCCTCCCCCATTTTCTAATTCTGTAGCGTATTGCAATGACACTGTTCTTTGTCTAGTGACACAGATTTTTTAATTTTAACTAAATATTCTTTTCTTGTGCTCTCTGAATCTCAAACTTTTATCAGTTTTATAAAATTCTTAGCCACTATCATCTTGTGAGTTTTTATATCTTCCATTTTCTTATCCTAGGTTTTAAAGTAATTATGTCTGTCTTGTCATTAATGTCTTTTAATGTCCCATGTTTTCACATCTTTATTGCTCTATTTTGTAGCATCTAAAATTTATTCAGGGTCATGGTGTTTTTCTTTGGCAATGCATAAAACATAGATTTTTTAAGAGCTTTTGTTTTAAATTTCCATCACTATACCTTAAAAATGTTCTTTGCTTTTTCCTGTCCTTTTCTTTATTTTTACGTAAAATTGTTCTATTCATTTATTTTCAGAATACACTATTTGTTTAATATTTTAATCACAATAACTTGGTATACTCTTTTGGGTCATTTTATTGTCTGAGTTTATGGACATTGTATTACTGTGTTTGCATTTTCTATTGATTTTCATTCATGATAATTTTTCCTGCATATTTTAAATTTTGGTATTTAAACTCATAGTCCATGATCCTTCAGCAAGGCAGTTCTGAGACATAAATATGTTTTGGCTCTATTCTGCTGGGTATTCTGTAGGAAAAAGAATATGCAATAATTTTAAGTGGACTTTCCATTTTGTGTTTTCCTGAATCCTTCTGGCATTGACTTTTGTGTGTAATTCTGCAGATATGAAATCTCAGGGAGGGGTCCTGGCTGTGATTTCTTTTAACATCTGGACTTTCGGTAGAAAACGTCACACCAAGCTGACACTCATTCTCAAGTTGTAAACTTGTCCTCTTGTACTCTAAATGTCTTTGGGACTTTATGCTACTGCATGCATTAATGTGGAATTTCATGCCAAAATTTGAGCATCTTGCATGTATTTTAGTTGCAATTTAGTTCACTGAAACACTGTACTGATTACTTGTTTATTTGTTGGATTCCTATTATATTCTTTCAGATCTCCAAAGTTTTTTAAATTACTTATTTGATGATTTCTTCCCTCTTTTCTCTTCATTCATTCCTCTGAAATTCCTTCTGATAGATCTTTCAGTAATTTCTCAAACATGTTCTTTTCTGAGTTATCCTTGTTCATGAAATCCCCTATTTGGCCTCTTTTTTGGCAGGGGAATTTTTTGGTCTTTTGTTGTCATTTTTTCTTTCTTCTACAAATATTTAAGAATTTTTCCATTATTTATAAAAAGATAGGAATTTGTACTAGAGGTAAAAATCATAGGTAATTAAAGTGCATAAAAGAAAATTATACAGTACTTTGTGTTTTAGTCTTGCAATTGCAGAAAAGGACACCATAGTATATAGTGTCCTTAATTATTTTGCTGTTTGGAAATAGTATTATTTAAGAATGTAGAAATAGAATAGAGAGCTCTGTGGCATGGCATAGACCGAAAGAAGGGCCTGTGTTGATGCAGCTCAGGGGGTTCATCAAAATACGTAGAATAAAAATGTCAGGAAAAAACAAGTTTTCATTTCAACATGAAATATATATTTAGACAAACAAGGATTCTCAATTTCACCAATTAAAATTATCAGACATTTCATCTATTCCCTAAATTTTGAATCTAAAGTTTTACAAACCAAATCTGTGGCTCCACAGGTAGACGCTGTGTGGTGTGACATGAGTTCCCCATGGGACTGAACGCCATGAAATAGTGGATGGGGAATGAAGGGATGGACAGTGACAATATTTAAACAGTGACTCAGAAGTCTGTGAAATATTATTAGCAAGTACGAAGAGAGCATGTCAAATTCTTCTCAGATGAATATGAAAAGCAACGGTCTTACCAAGTCACCAGAGAAGGATAACATACTTCATAATATATCTGAAACTATCAGGGATGTTAAGTGCTGAAGCATTAAACCAAAAAGCTATGAATGGAATAAATTTCCCATTGTGTTTGATGAGATCTGATTGTTTTGAAAGTTGATCTTCAAAAAACGGAACTGGCACTTCTTAGGAAATACCGGGTTATGTGGTGTTCTCGAATTTCTGGGCCCCTTTAGCCAGGACTTTGTGTACTGTTCTACAGAGTCCTCATATTATTTCATCAGCTTAAGAGTTGCAAATAAAGAATCAGAACCATAACAAGCAGAGTTTATTCATGGAGCATTATTTTAGCTTTATCCCTATATTTATAGCTGTATAAAAACCAAAACCACAAAAGATGTGGTCATTTGCAAATGTTAATTTATAAACAAGAAAATTCAAGTGATACTATTATTTGTGTTTTGTTTCTTATTAATAAGTTATTGTTTTGATAGTGAATTTTGAGCAATATATATTTTATAGGGCACGTGAAACTGCAGTAAAGAGAAACTGGAAATTATGTTCAGTTGTCAAATATTTATGATTAATTTTTTTCAAATAAAAGAAGTACTTTTAATATTAAATGTCCATAACAAGTTACCAGGAAAAATATATATTTAGTTTCACTCATAAAAATATATTAAAATTTTTAAATATTCTGAAAATTGAATTGTTAAAAAATCTTGCTATCTAGCTAATAGATGGGGCAGCTTTTTTCTCAATTTTTGTACCCCAAATATCTAGAGATTACAGTTGTTTATAACATTAGCATCTTTTTTAAAAACTATGATGAAAAGTAACCAAAATGGTCCAGTCCTTTAGTTGTAGAAATTGTTGAAATGTGTCAATGAACATTTCAATAAACTTAAAAAGCTGAAAAATAGAACACAGTTTCTACTCAAGCCAGTGTCTGTATCTTGGCAATTGAGTCGAATTAATACCAGACTAAATTATTTCACCCTTAACATCTAGCCTGCACCCTGGCCACGCTGCACGAGGAGATGTGCAAATGTGTCAAGATGAGCCACTTAGCCTCAGCCATAGGGAAGCTTTCCACCCCGCCCAGCTCCTCAGCTCTGATGCCCCTCCATCATTTTGCTGGATCTGCCCTTTCTCCCAGTTCTCATCGCAAAACATCTCCCGCCTCTTCTTGGGCAGCTCTCATTCATACTTCAGTATCACCTGAAGCAAGCAAACAAAAAAACAAAATGCAAGGCAGCTATGAAGCCTCTGACATCAGAGATCGAAACAGTATCTTCTTTTGTGCCCTGCTACTGTAGCATTGGTTGCTTTTTATTTGTGATCCTCCTGCCTTGCTTAAACTATAAGTGACTCAGGAAGACAGTCTGCATCTCTGCATTCCTGCCTTCCCAAAGCTATGCGTGGAAAGTTGTGCATTCCTTGTTCAGTACGCATTTGCCGAATTTAGGCATGTGCCAGTGCCCATGTTCTGTATTTTGTTTGAAACCAAAACAATTGTTTAGTAATTGGATTCTAGGTAATTCTCAAAGTCTTTGTAGAATAATTTTTTTATTTTTTTCTTTCTTTGCTTTTCTTCCTGTTTCTGTGTGTGTGTGTGTGTGTGTGTGTGTGTGCGCGCGCGCATGTGTGTGTGTGTGTGTGTGTGTGTGTGTGTGTTTGTGTAAATAATTTCCTTTCTTTTTCTTTCATGTGATACTGGGAGTTGGACCCCGGGGTCTTCACATCTCTGACTTTATTTATTTATTTACTTTCTGTATTTAGGAAAGGGTCTACAGGAATTACGGGGTCTCACTATGTAGATCGGACTCGTTGTGATCCTCTTGTTTTCAGCCTCCCAAGCGCTGACATTATAGGTGAGTGCCACCAGGCCCAGTCTCAATCACCATCTCAGCATATCCTGGGGGCAGAACCCCGACCACTGCACTCTGCCTAAGTAGACACTTTAGTCTTCTGAGCTATCAGCCAGCCCAAAATTTGAGAAGGACTTTTTTTTTTTTTTTTTCGGCTGGCTCAGGCTGTCTTAAGGGAGGGTCTGTTCAGCATGTGGAGCTGGGGATGGAACTGTGGTCCCCTGCTCCTGACTGAGTTGGCCCAAGCAAGAGCTTTAAACAACTGAGCTAACTGGCAAGCCCCTATTTTTTATTTTTATTTTTATTTTTTAGTTTGAGATGAGTTCATTATGCCAAGTTACCCTCCTTGGGCTTGAACTTGAGATCTTCAGGCCTCAGCCTTTCAAGAGTGTTGATGTTACAGGCTCACGCCATCATGTGTGTCTGTCTCTTTTTAATCTCCATCTTCCTCCACGCCTTCTCTTTTTCTTTTTCTTATTCCCAAAGATCAGCCAAAGGGTATATATTTTCTTACCAATGCCACAATATTTAGTGACTGTTTTTTTAAATTCTTAAACTTGGCCTTCCTAGGACTATATAATCAATAGCTTTCACTAAATTCTCTGCTTAGATTCCCCCCTCCCACTAAAGTTCTCTGTTTTCAAATATTTGATAATCGTGTGACAGATCCTGATTTAGAGTCACATGCAGTCATGAATTTAGTTTGAGATGTGGTTCTTGGGTTTCACCTTTGTACTGACATTCTAATTTCAAAACTCCTAACATAACTCCCATGTACCGTGCCCAAGAATAACTGATTCCTGATTTAGTTTCAGGAAGGTGTGGGCTCCAGGTCCTCCTCCAGCCCATGATTTTCCCTGATTTCTCTATATCAACCTGATATATCTATATCTATATCTATATCTATATCTATATCTATATCTATATCTATATCTATATCTATATCTATATCTGTATATCCTGATTTCTGTATATCAACACGCACTCACACCCCAAATGTGCACAGTGCAGACTTGCAGACTGAAAGACCATGGGAAAGATAGTTTAACCAAAATTTCACTGGTGACAGAGGTCACACATAAGTATTTTACTTCAGTGTATGTGTGTTCTGTCCTCAAGACAATGTATAAATTTAGCAATGTGGTCACTCAATCACAGGGCCTGAGATCACCCATACACCATTTTTCCTCATATCTTACAAGGTACCTTTGTCTTTAACAAAATATGACTATGGAATTATTTTTTAAAATTGAAGAAAAATAAAATATTTTACGCTGGTTTTTACTTATGCATCATTTTGTCACTGTAGCTGACTCTCACCATCCTCACTGAAATGACAAGTCTCCACCATGCCCCTTCCTTCTCTGCTGGTCTGATTTTCTAGAATGCTGATGGTCTCCTGATGTATCCCAATACATACACTTCTTCTTTATTTGTAATGTTTGCTGTATCTCCCTTTTAGAGTAGAAATTGCATAAGGAGAAGGGACTTTTACTTTTTATTATTTTTAATTTTATTAACTGATATCATTCTTACCTAGAATAACATATAGGCATGAAATACATATTTGCTGGATAATTGAATAAATGAATGGATAAGTAAAATACTACTTCAGGCATATTCTGTAGGGCCATTGACATACATTTGACATCTACAATCAGAATATTTAAAAGCATCACTTAATTCTTACCAATTTCAAGGCATGAGATGAATGAATAAGATGAATGAATGATTTTCCAAAGGGAGGTTTATATTGATTATTTATTTTCTTTGACAGCATAATGTTTTAAAATTAAGTATGACTGGGGCTGTGGAGATGGCTCAGTAGAATAAGCGTTTCCCTGGCAAGTGCAAGGGTCTGAGTTCAATCCCTGGTTCCGTCAAAACAATCAAAAATCAAAAATTAAGTATGACCAAACTAATGCACAGGTCAAAATACATTCCTGGGATTAGATTTTTAATCAGTGGGTGTTCTTCCGCATTCCAGGGTGCTGAGTGTAGTTGCCATGTGAACAACCTCTTGAATAGGCCATTCATCCCATCATCCTCAGAATAGCCAATGCCCAGCTGCCCCTTCCTCCTGGTCCTATGATTTAGTTTGAGACTTTGTTTTAACTCACTGACTGTAATAGTGGGTGAAAGGGCCATGGGAAAGTCAGTGTAAGATTGCAGTAGAGCCCAACTTTAGGGTACCAAGAAGGGTAAACACACAAATTAGAGGTGATAATGGATGGAAATGACAAACTCTTTATTATAGGATTATTTAAGATGATGTTTGGCTTGATTTTAATTTTCCTAATGAAATTTCTCTTATGTGGACAAAATGACATGGCTATTTCACAGGAGACTCTCTGGAACAGGAACTATGGTGTGGTTGCGTAGGGCAGAAAACTGTCAGGAGTCACGGGTCCACAGCAGTGTTTCCCAAACTGGGTCTAAAACCTGCCTCTGAGTCACATTATAGGGAATGATGTGGTGAGAAAAGAAAATATGGTGCTGGTGAACTGAAGTTGCTCTGTAACTTATTTATAGTTTCTGAATGAAGTCCTTATTATTAAGTGAATGGGGTTGATAATTTTATGGTATCCATTTCACTTAATTTGTTGATCTTAAGAATTTTGACAGTGATTTGTTTCTTGAGAAGATTTATAGATTCAAGACAACTAAGTTAAATGAAAAGTTTCACAGTAGATATTCCTATTTCTATGACAAAACTAGTGTTTTTCAGTTTATAAAAAGGTGAAGTTTTTTTCTTTATTTTATGATGAAAATACTGTATGGAAAAGACCATTACTACCTCTTGAAAACAAGTGCATTCATTCTGATATTAATCTGTCTATTTTGCTGACATGAATTCTTTTTTCCACTTTCTACCTATATTTTAGTAAGAGTAAATTTATAGATAAAGAACATTTTTTTTCATGAATAACTAGCACTTCCTATGAGATAAGTGGACAATGAGTCCCTTGGAGAAATGTCATCTAAAACTGTAACGTTGGACTGGGGCGATAGCTCGACGATCCAAGCACCTGTCTGGCAAGGGCAAGGAGCCGGTTGAATCCCTAGTATCGCATGCTGGGTAGGCCCTGGAAGCTGGACACACAGTGCATGCAAGCCCCAAAACCGGTCATGGTGGCACATGCCTGTAATCCCAGCACTGGGGAGGCTGAGATAGAAGGATCATTATGAGTCTGAGCAGCGTAGCATGACTCTGTACCAAATACATAAATAAAAATTAACAATAAATAAAACTGTGTTGTCAGTATAGTGCTATTTACAGGTACATTAAAACACCATCGGTGAACTTTACAATTAATTCTGTCAGTGCATGAGCTATTTTTCAATTTCTTAATAGACACACATGGATGCTGATTGCTCTTTGGGCAATATAGACACAATATAGAACATATGCAGTATTGCTGCTGAGATCATTTCTCCATAGTATAAATAAATCATTTGATTTGAAATTAAAGTAAGATATAGAAATGAAAAACTATATACAACTATGTAATATAAGTGGTTCAATACTTCAGAAACATTAATAGCAGAAAAGACACCTCTATTTTAAAAGTAGTAGAAATTTGACAAGATTAAACTTTTTATTTATTTTATAAAATTTTTCAGAAGAGATGAATGACCATTATAAGACTAAAGAATAAATTTAACTCTCATGGAGCAGAATAAAAAGAGAAATGTAGAAAATAATTTCTAAGTTTTACTACAAAAGCATTGGATGAGTGACTTTTAAAATTAAGTTTATTAGAACAATTTAGATATATACAACGATAACATTGATAACAGGTATGATAGATATTAGTTCTTTGTTTCCTTTCTCTTCAATCCCTCTTCCCCTCATTTACAAAGTCCTGTTTCCATTTTATCATTTTTTTCACCTCCCCATTCCCAGTTCCTTTTTCTTTCTGAACAATTCCTTCCTACAATATCTACTCTATACTTTGGTTCTTATTTACACTTTCAGTTTCTCACCCCAGAGATTCAATGCGATATCTACGCACATCTGGCCAACTTATTTCATTTAAAAGTATGACTTCAAGATCTATCCTTTTAGCTATACATTTCTCAAATTTATTTCCTTCGTGGCTGTGTAGAACTCCATAGCATAAGGCAGCCATATCTTCAACCACTCATCAGGTCTTTCAGTTTTGGGATCTGTGTTTTTTCAATTCATTGTATGTAGATATTAGTTATCTGTAGGACGAACAACTGTCTAAGCCTTCCCCCCCCCATTTTTGGATTGTATTTTCACTCTGTTGGTGCTTGTTCTTGCTGTGCAGAATCTGTAATAAGATGAGATATGAGTTGCTGATTAATTCTAGTATTTCCTATGTCATCTGCGGTTTGTTCATTAAGTCTTGGCCGGCACCGATGTCTTCAAGATTTCTACCTGTTCTCTCTTCCAGCAGATTTAGTGTAATTCCTTTAATGTTTAGATCTTTTATTCATTTTGATTTTAGTTTAGTTCATGGTGAGAGATGTGGTTCTAGCTTTAGTCTTTGGTGTGTGGAAAGTGAGTTTGTCTGGCATCATTTATTAAAGAGGCTGTCTTTCTGCCATGGAATATGGCTGAGTTTATTTTGAGTTATCTCTATATCTTCAAACCTGTTCCATTCTTCCCTAGATCTATTTTATTTATTGCTAGTACAATTTTGTTTTTATTACAGTAACTATGTAGTATCTTTCAGTCAGTGATGTGATGCTTCCTGCTATGCCTTTTTTTTTTAAACCCAGAATTGTTTTTGCTATTCTGTCTCTCTTCTGGTTCCAAATGAATTTTAGGAATATTTTCTCTAGCTCTGTGAGTTAATTGCTAATAGTAGATACACTGAGATGGGTTGCACTGATTTCTGTATAACAATTTTGACAGTATGGACAATTTTACTATGTTGGCTCTTCCTACCCATGAGCAAATGTAGTATTCAGGATCTTTTACTTTCTTTGTTAGATTTATTCCTAAGTATTTAAGGATTTTTTTTTTTTGTGTGTGTGTGTGTGTGTGTGATCTTATGAAAGGCTCAGTGTCATGCTGGCTATCCTGATAAACTCGGTTGTTCTTGTTGGAGGAGGCGCTTGGGCCCTCATCATCACTGAGAATGGCTATGGTTCACTTTGGGGGAGCTCTGTTCCTCATCTCGAGCATCAATTCCTGGCTCTGGAAGGGAAGATAGTGCATAGATCAGCCTCCTAGAGAAGCTTGTTACATCCTTGCTGGAGGAGCTTGTGACCTCACTGTCACTGAGGATGGCCGCAGTACTTTTCCGCTTTTGGTCAGCTTTGGTTCTTAGGGTGAGCATCGCTTCCTGGCTCCAGGGAAGATCTCTCAGCCTGCTAGTGCAGATCCTTCATCCTGCTGGCACAGACCTCTTAGCATCCACCACTGACCTCAGGGCTTTGCAGCACATATCTGAGAGACAGGCCCGCATGAGACATTGTTGTGGGCTCTAGGCCTCCACTTAGTCTCGTGGGAGGCATTGTTGTGAGCTCTAGGTTTTCAGCTAGACTTACGTAGGATATTAGAATCCAGACCCTCAGCTCAATTCTTCGGTTTTTACTATGTGGACAGATTTCCTGCATTCTTTGTATGATGCTTTGGTGATTCATGATCAAATAATCTCATAACATGTGTCCTGTATTGTATTGCTCCTCTTACCAAAATAAAAAATTTTTAAAAATTTTTCTCTCAGGAAATTTGTTATTGTGTACAGGAATGCTATTGATTTTTGAGTGTTGATGTTGTGTCCAGTTATGCATATGAATTATTAACTAGTTATTAAATCTGAAGGTCTTTTGGTGAATATTTTGAGGACTTCCATAAAGAATATCATATCATTTGCAAATAATGATAATTCAACTTCTTCCTTTCCTACCTCAATTTCTTTCTCCTATCTAATTGTTCTGGCTAATGTTTCCAGCACTGAACTGAATAAGAGAGATGATGGTAGACAATCTTGATTTTTTATGACTTTAGAGTGAAAACTCTTAAGTTTTTGACCATCTAATATGATAATGACTCTTGGTTTGGGTTGTTTATTCATACAAATATATAATACAGATGCTTTAATACTTTAGAAATTTTAGTAACTGAAAAGATCCCTCATTTTAAAGAATAGTAGAAAACTGACAAGAATAGAATTGTTATTTTATAAAATTTTTCAGTAGAGATGATTGACTATCATAAGAATAAAAAATGACTTTAGCACTAATGAAGCAGAATAAAAATAGAAATATGGCAAGTAATTTCCAAATTTTACTATGAAAGCACTGAATGAGTGACTTTGAATGTATATTCATCTGTCAGAATTTTACATGTTGATGACTTACAGGATTAAAATTAAAATCATAGTATATAGAAAAAATATTTAAAAAGGCAATGTTTCATATACAAATTCCAAGTAACATAAATTTGATAAACATAATGGATCTTTTGCTTTATCTGAAGCATCACTTGATCCAGTTTCTTAGAAATAAATATTTTTCATAGATGATCATTTATTTTTATTATACAGGGTGACTTCTAACTGACTCCTGGTTTCAAGTGATCCTCCTTACTCAGTCAACCAAGTAACTAGGAGTACAACTGCACACAACTCTCACATAAAAAGATGTTTTAAAATTACACGTACATGTATATCAATTGTTTGTATTTAAGATTCCCACTATTCACTTTCCAACTTACTGATTTTAAGACATTTAAGGGACCTTTGCTAATTCAAAACAGATCTGTACTTTTAGGACTAGGGAAGTTCAACCTGTACTAACAATAAGTCAAAATCATTTATTTTCTACCATGTCTATTATATCACCCAAATTTGCCAAATTATGATTTGCTTTATTTGACATTGACATTTTCATGGACCAAGCCTTCTTAGAATCATTGAAACAATTAGCGATTGGAGTCTACACTGAAGAAAATGTGAACAGAAACACCAACACCCATAAATACACTATGCTGTATTTCGCACCAATGCCTGAGTGAGGAAGTGTAGCAAATGGAATGAGGGCGTTGAGTCTGTGAGCCTGGAAGGTATGTCAGGCACAGGAATGGTGCTGGAGAGAATCGCACTGCCCTTATAAGTTGTATTGGACCTGGCTTTGAAGATACTGGGCAGGAGCTCCTCAAACATCAGTTGATGTTTATTAAATCCTGAAAGCATAGGTTGTTCTGCAGTTGCATCGTAGTGCTGTGTTGTAGGTAAATGAATAAATATTGCCTCAAGTGTTAACTTCTTGTGGCTAATTTACTAGATGATTTTCTAGTAGCAAGGGTATCATAATCACTCATATAACCATATAAATATTAAAATCTTTCAGTTATCACACTGTACTAGGACACATGTTTACCTTCTTATAATAAAGTACATATTTGAAACAAGAGCATAAATACAGTTTAATATAGCTGTAGTTCTAGTACAGTTGTGTAAATTTTGTCAAGCTACACACAGTTCTTTGAAGTTAGCTTAGTTAAAAATTAATATAGTTTAAAATACTTTCATCAGAGTGTTCTTCTTACCCAAGAGCAAGTGTAGTATTCAGTATAGAGATCTTTTACTTCCTTTGTTAGATTGATTCCTAAGTATTTCAGGGTTTTTTGGTGATCTGACGAAAGGCACAGTATCAGGCCAGCCTTAAACAATAACACTATGTCAGCATTTGAAGATACTGGTACTTAATCCTCTTACAGAAAATTTGCCTCTAAATTTGAAGTTGTAAAGTCACTGGAATAACTGAAAAACAATACACGGCTATTTTTGGCATGTGTGTTAAGAATTGTGTACAAAGTGAGTCATGTGTACTGATTCTCAACACAACCAATAAATTCTCAAATATTGAAAAAAGTATAAAATAAAATTATTTTGTCAGAGATAGAAATTTAGGACATAGAGAAAGAATTCAAAGGATCTTATAATGAAATAATCTATCTTTATTTATTTATTTATTTATTTATTTATTTATTTTTCTGATACCAGAGATTGAACTAATGACCCTACACCTGTAGGTAGGCAGTTATGCCACTGAGCTATCTCCTGAGCCCTCATTTTCTTTCAAAAGTAGGAATGCATAAGAAATTGAGTTCTATGATGTACAAATGAAGATAAAAATAAAATCACCTGCTTTGCTCTTCCCTAACATCATTTTCCTTTTTGTGTTTTAAAGTTTAGCTTTGCCTATTTTCAATGTATTTAGAAATTTAAAATCTAAAAATTTAAGCCATGTCTTGATACTAAATAATGATTATCCTCCAGAATATATCTTCTAGTGTAATCCTGTTAAATAAAGAGGCTATTGGTATCCTTTGCATGGAAATAAAATTTAAAAAAACAGTTATGATGTTAATTAAGGTGTGGCAAGTGAGGTTAATTATCACCTAATTTCAATCAGTTTGTCAATCTCAGTTTTCCTTTTCTGTGCTAAAATGTTCACAGGTCAGCATCATCAGAGCATAAATCACTCCTTAAAGCACCTCCCCACCTCGGCTGATATCACGCTTTTGCATTCAACAAAGTGCACATAAAGTTTAATCACAGGCCAAAAATATGTGAAGTAAAACCCTCGAGACTGATACTAATCACATTAGGATATTCAGTGGGCATACTAAGACGAATAGAAGGAAGAATAGAGATTAAGATACCAATTTACATGCATTTAAAAAATCCATGCCCAGTCCATCGTTAGCAAGCTCACCTCTACTCCTCCTCCCTCACCCACCTTCCTCTTCAAATTACATACTGAAAGCAGATGGAATCAGAATGGGATGAGCTGTATGTAAATTATCCTGGAGTTCAGTCTTTACTGTCATAAAGTAGAGATTCTCAAACTTTAATGTGCTCATGAATCATGTGAGGTTCTTATTAAAATGCAGATTCTGATTGAGGAGGGGGACCAAGTATCCGGACCAAGGCTCTGCATTTCTAATAAGCCTCTAGGTGATGCGTGTGTTCTGATCCACACACATCACTTTGAATAGCAATGCTATAAAGTGAGACATCACCCCCTTTTCTGAATTGCTAACTGTGATATTCCACACATTAATCTACACTGCTCATGTTGCCTGGCAACTTGATGGTTTGCAACTCACATGCTGTATGGTAGCTTAAAACTAGACCAGTTATGATTTTAACAAGCATCACAATAGGTATTATTTGGCTTAATTTTTTTTTAAATCCAGCATGTGTCTAGTCAGAACTAATAAATGATTTCTGTATTTCTAATCGATTATTTATGCTTTTCGCTTCTGTCACGTGAGGAAGGTATATTAATAGTGCATTTGCTAACCTATGAGCTACTAACTTTTTAATGACATTTGTAAAATATTAATCAATTTTATGAGATTTCTCCTTGAAAGATGATGTTCTCCTACCACTTTTTATTTCAAATTCATTACACATATTCAATTTAATTGTCTGAGAAAACGATGCTCCAGGCATTTTTATTTGTGATTTTATTTTGCCACTGACAGTGACTTATATTTTATCATTTTATTATTCATAGACACAAATATGTTATTCTTTATTTTTCCATAAAAAGAAAAGTCAGATAATGCATGATTTCAGAGCTTAACAGTGAAAATGCATGTTTGTACTGGTTTATAATAAGCTAAAATATACTAAATATGGCTTTTAAATTCCAAGTCAAATTTAATAGGGATAGAAGTATTTATGTATACTATATTTCCTGAACTTTATTACCAAAGCAAATGCTGTCACTTTTCTTTCTATGTTTTCTTTATATATTTTATTTCTTGTTCACTTATTTTGTACAATGCATGATCTCAAGAAATTGCATCAAGATGTTCTGCTAACCTTCAGAGATGTGGCTGTGGTCACTTCCAGGTGTTGTCTTGTCCAAAGATGTTTTCTCCTCTTTTTTGCTTGAATTTTTCACAGACTCCTCTGTCTGTTTCCCAGGATGACCCTTAAATGTTGGTGAACACAAACTTCTCTCAATTTCCACCTCCTGTTGAAAGACATTAAAGAGATATGTGTTAAAGTTATCAGTGGGAAACAGATGTGGTGCAGGGGTTTAGAAAGCAAGAGTGAGAGGGAGGAGTGTCTGTCATGAGTGATGTTTTCCAATATCCTTCGGGGAAAATTTTGATAACTTCGGCAAAAACTGCAAACACACATCTGACGTTTAGTTTATTCTCCGCCACTGGTTCCAGTTCTGAATTAGTTTTTCTTTCATGTGTGTTCCCCCCCACCATCAAAGAGAGAAAGTGGAAATAGGGGTCACAATGCAATGTAATATATGTTAATAGATGTAACTTCCTAGGCCTGAGAAATGTCAATGGTGGACGTTGAGAAAATAGCAATATATCTGCACTATATGCTAAAGACAGAAGGAAATGAGTTTTTTTTTAATGTCATGCTCACCCTATAATGATAATCTTAGCAATTATATAGCTGCCAAATTATAAAACCATTCACATACTATAGAGTGAATATAGATTGTCAATTCATAAAGTTTATGAAATTACTTCTTTGAGATAGTAATCAAGAGTCATGGGAGAAAAGACTCTCAAAGAAAAGAGCATTAAAAAATTTAAATTATGGAAAGTCCAGCATTTTACATTTTATAGACTGAGTAATATAGTGAGACAAACAATCCAATCAGGCCAAATATTTTGAATACAAATTGAACAAAAGTAAATGAGTCAACATTACTTGAGAAGCAAACATATGTGTGTGTGTGTGTGTGTGTGTGTGTGTGTGTGTATTTTAATAGCTCATCGAAAATTTTAGATTTTTGTAGAGAAGGTGGCTTTATTTTTTAAGGAATAATTATTCAAACAATGATGTGGATAATTCCTTTTTATCTTTGAAATATATCGACTTCAGGGAGTTGGATAGACATTTCCAAACAATAATATATTTGCCAAAGTTGACGTGTTTTCTGCCTATACTATAGTTGGAAAAGACAATCTGCTAGAGAAATTAACCATTTAGCATGTTTTATAACATATACATTTATATACATACACAGATTTATTATATATAATATACATTCATTATATATATATCCATTACAGAAATTGCTAGGAACTATTGGTATTTATTTAATCATTTCATTTTAAAATTCTCCCAAAATATATAATATATATCATATCACTGAACTTTAATTACAAATAAAAGTTTTATGTGAGAAAATAGAAAAATAAGTTCGCACTTTTTCACAGCCTTGCCTTTAAAATGTAAATTTCCACCTATTATCAAAACGCTGAGGGTTCACAGCACATAGAGAGGTATCAAGCTACTGAGTGACAATGCCCAAAGTGCCACAGCCACGGGCATGAACCCCTGGCTAGGAACATAGTGTCCTCTCGCCAATTCATTTGGGGTCCTCTCCCTCTGCTCCAGAAAGTGGCTGCAATGACAAAAAGGGAAGGTATTTGTTTTTACTTGAGGAGTTTAGCCAACTGGCAACACTGGGAAAAATTAAATGAAGAGTAAATAAATAAAGAGTAAAGGTTATGGTGGAATGTGGAATGTGTTTCATGGACTACGATCTATGATGCGAAAGAATAGTGTCATTTCTGTTTTGTACAGAAACTTGCACATGCAATTTAATGAAATGGTTGAAGAAAATATACAATCCAGTCATACCACTTGCTTGGTATATTTTATACTCTATTGGTGTACAATACTAGTGTTCTTGATCTGAAATTCAAAAATATCGAGTGCCTATTGACTGTGGCCCTAAGAAAAAGGTATAAATGATCCTTAGGCGAATGTAGTTGGTTTGTTTCCAATCCACTATCATCTCATTGAAATAATTCTGAGGCCAGTTCTTGGGGGCCCTGGCAAAGGGAGGCAGGGGCAGCTAGGGAGATGTAGGAGCTTCTCAAGTTGAGGTTGAGTTGCGCTATTTTTGATCAAAGCAGTGGTCTGCTTTAATCTCTTTTAATCTGTTTTGTGCATTCTGCTTCTACAAAAGACTTCCTTTGAGTTTAAAAGGTACCGACTTTAACAAATGCATAAAATACCACTTTAAAAAGAATAAATGCAATACTTTGATGCAAAACTTAGATTCAAGCGAACTCTTGTCTATTAATGAGCTGTGTGATTTAAATCAAATCACTTGATGTTTCTGGAACTAAGTGTTGAACGTTTAATTTTCATCCATGTATAATGCAATTTTATTTGACATAAAATTTATTTATCTATTTATCTATTTATGCATTTTAGGGAAGGGTCCATAGGGTGTTCAGGGTCTCACTATTAGATTGGACTCGTAATGAGACGGTTGTTTACAGCCTCCCAAAAGCTGGGATTACAGGCGTGCGCCACCATGCTCAGTCTCAATTGCAGACTCAGTGTGCCCCAGGAGCGGGGCCTGCATTGCAGACCTGGGGATTGAACCCCCTTGGCTCCTGCACCTGCTTGCAGGCACTTTAATCTGCTGAGCTATTTGGCCAGCTCTATTTGATAGAAAATTTTCAAAAGACATATTATTTATATTGTTCCCAATCTAGTGAAAGTCAAAACATAATAAAGCACAGCATAGAACCTATACGAAGTCAATGTAAATACTGTACTATCTACAGTCCACAAAGGACATAAACGCTTAAGTCTCTGAAGTGGAAGAATCATCCTAGGGAGGAAGTCATACAAGAGTTCCTTAGGAAGATCTTCCCTGATATTTGAAGGATAAAGTGGCTTAAGCACCAGAAAAACTTCCCAGATGGGGAAAACAATATATGCAAAGCGCCTGAGCAAGGGGGATAACACAGAGCAAGGAAATGTGGCTGGAGGGGGAGTCTTTGTGGAGAGAGGTGGTGGCCAATCACAAAGAACTTGGAAGGTCACAGCTACTGTTCTAGTTTTGAAAGCTAGAAGATTTTGAGTGATGTGTGTGTGTGTGTGTGTGTGTGTGTGTTTGTGTGTACATGTGCACACTTGGCAGAATCAGGTGGACAGTGTGAAAATCTCATTCTAACTCTGTAGCACATTTTCTCAGTCTTCACACTGCTGACATTTTGGACCAGATGTCTATGCTGTAGGAGCTATTCTGTTGAGTGTAAGACACATGACAGCATTCTTAGTCTCTGCCCACTGTTTAAGAAGTACTCGTTCTCAGCTTCCAGCTGTAGCAATTAAGTGTGTAGATGTTGTGAAATCTCTGGTGGAAAGCTAAATTACTCCAGTGGAAATCTACCACTTTAGCAAAGGGAAAATTGGAAAAAGCATCAAGCTATACAAGGCAAACCAGTTAGGATCTTTAGTATGCCAGTATGATTACCTCTGGGTACCTATTGAGATTGGTTCTCAGACTGTGCAGGGTTGACAAAATCTGTTGAAGCTCAATTTTTATGAAATGGTGTAATATTGCCATATAATCTATGCATCTCCTCCTGTTGTTTTAGCATATTATCTGTATGCCTGTTCTTTTAACATATTACCTGTATGTTAAAACAACTGTATATTACCTATAATGCCCATGATTGCTTATATTACCTACATAAAGGTTATAGGAATAGTAGACATACTTTATTTACACTGGTATGATTTTTATTATTTTTCTAAAAATTTTTAACTCTGGTTTGTTCCTAAGGTATAGAAGCAAGGATAGAGGGCTGATAATGCACTAAAAAAAGGAGCACAGCCTTAAACAAATGTGAATAGAAGTGAATTATTCAAAAGTTATTTAGAATGAAAAACTAACAAAGATAATGGGTTGAAGCTGAGGAGAGAGAATTTTATTCATTCTTTGCAATATAAAACTAAATGGAATGTGATAACATGGAACAGTGTCAAAACACCAGAAGAAGGCTGATTTGGAGGGGAGATAGAGCGTAGTTGGGTATTAATATGTCCAAAGGACTGTTGGTTGTGTAGTCCTGGAGTTCAGAGGAGAGGTTCCACTCAAGAAAATAACTAAAAAGTCATCTGGCTTCTAGAGGGGACTGAAGCACTGTGGCAAGTATAGAGATGCAGAATGAGCGAGAATAAAGCCTTTAAAAAGGATAACATTTGTTAGGGCTGTGGAAACAAAGCAGACCAGCAGCAAGAATAAGACCAAAAAGGAAGAAAAGAATATCTTTTAGAAATCCAGACTCTCTTTGGCAGCAAAAATTAAATGACTTGAATAGATTTTTTGAGTAGAAGAAAATGGATGTAATTTATTGAGAAAAAATGTTTTGCTAGAAGTAAAATGGTTGTAAGAGAGACTGAGGTGAGTGAGAGAGGGGGTGAGGGATGGTGCATGTAGACATTTCCTCAAATATTTTAGTTTCAAAGTGCAGGTCAAACTAGCACAGTAATTTGAGAGAGAAGTCTTGTATTTTAAAGGCAAAGCCTGGTGTACGCTGAAAAGTCATTTGAAGGATTTACTGAGATAGAGAGATTTGACTGTAGGGAAAAGGCAAAGAATACCCAATCATGTAAAATTCCTGGGAGGGGAAAGTTGATGGAACTCAAAGCATGTCTAGAAATATAACTGGAAAGGCAGGAGAACAGAAAGCATTCAACTGTCACTGAGGGGAAGGAATTCAAAATTGATGTAGACAGGGATTATTGTGTTTGGTAGCTGGGAGGTGGAAATGTTGCAGTCTGAGGCTGCCTATTTTCTCTGTCAAGTTGCTAAGCCTGGTGAAAGTGGGCATCTTGAAGAGAAGAGATAAAATTTAATTTCATTCTGTAAGAGATGGAGGAAGCGAGATAGGCAGAGGAGGCCCTGGCTGGGCAGTGCAGGCCCATGTGAAGCTAGGAACATTAAAAGCGTAGGAGTCAGTCACTGGAGCCTAGTGAATGACTTGGTCTAAAGCCTCTTCACAGTTTTAGCTCAGGTAGTGAGGCATGGATATCCGAATTCACCACAGAGTGGTTTTATGAAGAAAAAAAAGAAATGTGCATCGCATGCAGGCAAGGAGGAGTGAGGAGACAGATAAAAGGAAATTTAGGTTGTTACCCACAGAGCTAAGAGGCTGACTGAAAAGACACACAGTGGAATGTAAATTGGATCAATAGGGAAAAAAATAAAAGGAAGAGGAGGTTGGAAGATGGAGAAAGGATTAACTAACTAGAAATTTCAGTGAATGTAAAGAATCTTACTAGGATGAGCACTCGGCAAAACAAAAAGGAGACGTGACTGAGATGTTAGTCTTAGTGGTTGTAGGATAGCACAGTTAAATTTTTAGGATCTAGTTGTAACTCTGAGGATAAAAATGAAAGTCAAGAAGAGGAGAAAGGATATCTAGAAACTCAGAGACTCTGAAGGCTATAAATTAAGTGTCAACATCCTGGATACATGCAGGAAACTTAAAGGAAATTTAATAAATGTCATGATGGTGTGATGGGATGTACCTGACTGGAGTGATCCTTAAATGGCGGGATTTTTATCAAGTGACAGGAAGAGGAGTGGTCAGAAAGAAAAAGTGACCTCAAGTTCCATGAGGAGATACACAGGTGCTGACAGTTCAGGCAAGTGTTACATTTCTTCTAAGGCAAGAAGATGTGGAAGGCATTTGGAGAAAAGCTTGAGGGTATGGAGAATGATGCTGATTTTTAAGAGGCAGAGGTACTGGCTAATGCTTGGGTTTAATTAATGCAGAAATAAATAAAATCTCTCTGTGATGTCTGCAAATATTTTCTAGCGTTAAGACACCTTGAATGCAAAACAAAGTAAACTTAAACATCAAATAAAATGAAATAATTTTTGTCATTTATATGCATTATTTCTTACTATAATGGAATTATAATCTTAAAATATTAAATATATTTTTTAAAGAATGATAATGAAAAATGCCAAGCTTTCAAAAAAATCAAGTATCTGCCTTACACAACACCATGGATCACAAAAGGAGTTAGAAACTCTTGCCAACATTTCAAAAGAAACTGAGTTGCCATAGTGTCTTTTTTTTTTTTTTTTCTATGACTAAAGTTCAAGACAGAAAAAATGGGGCCGGGCCCAGACTGGTAATAAAAAGTTTGGATTTGGTACATTTAGAGTGCTGAGCAAGCTTGTATGTATTTCTAGGCTTCTGGCCTTTCAAGAAATAAAAACATTGAAGAAGACATTAAAATGTTTCATTCAAACATGGAGAAGACAGACATAAGGGAAATTACCAAACCATGAGAAGAAATGCTATGCAAACTTTGCTGTTACTGCCTTACACGGTTTCAACAGACTCTCAGGTTCATTCATGTCTTTCAATTTTTATCTTTCCTTTGGGATCCTTTTGCTTGGAAGCATCTAACTTCTCCCTCTGTGTGCTGAAGTATTTTTCCCTTCATAGCCAAAGTCAGTGTGTGTGCTCTATGAAGCCTCTCCACTGTCCTATCTGCACACATCTTTGGTTCAAAATAGTTTGATTTTTATTTTATTCATTTAATTTTGCTATAATTAAATCTTTATTTTTTATTGTGACTATTACCCCATATTAATTGAGCAATAGTTTTATGTCATTTTAATTAATGTATATTATAAGCCTTAAGCCTAGCCATACTCCTTATTACTTACATTTATCCTTTCCTCCCACCTGAATGTGATCTTCTCCTTCTCTGATATCTTTCCTTATAATTTCATAGATTTTTTTCTATGTTTTACATATTAGAGAAAATATATGACACTTGCTATTTTATTTTTGTGTAACAAGATAGTCCCTAGTTTCATCATTTTTTTTTTTTTGCAAGTAACATGATTTTTTTTTTACAGGTAAATAATACTTCAATTTCCTATCCACTCATTTATTCATGAACAGCTAGGCAGATTCCGTAAGTTATGAATAGTGATCCTAAATACTAGTGTGCGAGTGTATTAGTCCGATTTCTTGTGCCTGAGACATAATACCAGATCCTCACAACCTAACGGGGTAGAGGCCTATTTGGCTCACAGCTCAGTGGGCTCAGTCCACAGCTGGCTCCCTCAAGGCAGAAGCAGTACAGCTGCAAAGCATGGAGGTGGCGAGCTAAATCCATGATAGCACGAAATAGAGAGGCAAAGTTATGCTCTTTTGGGTCATACCCCCATAGACCCACTTCCTTCATTCACACATTTCCTTATCAGTGGTTAATTCTCTGGTGAACACAGTGGCCCAGAACCCTGTCACCTTGCAGAGGACCCACCTCTGAATATATGAGATGCTTAAAAAACATTTTAGACCACAATCAGAATAACAGGTATCTCTACTGTATGCTGATTTTGATTCCTCCAGATATATACAACATACATTATATACTGATATATGTTCAAAAGAGGCACCACTGGGTTATACAGCATTTATACTTTTAGTTTTTTAAAGAATTTCCAGACAGATTTCCATAATGCCTAATACAAGTTATATTCCTAGTATCAGTTTATGAGGGTTCCTTTCCCCCACGTCCTTGCCAGCATTTGTTACTTTTGTTCATTCAAAGTACTTTGAATTATTAATGTATTTAAGAAATGCTCTAAGCACCATAAATACAAAGGTAACTAAGACACAAGTCATGTCTTCAAGGCATAGTAAGGTGGCAGCAAGGGAAGACGTATCTAATGAGTAAGAAAAAAGATCACACAGACCATCAGAAGGAAACATCACCATCCTAGATTCTTAGAAGGTGTGGTCAGAGGAAGCTCCCTGAGGAAGGTGTGTGAAAGCTCAGTCATGAGAGGTTACACTCGATTCTGTAGGTTATGAGAATCTTTAAGAATAGGCCTGGGGAGATAGCTCAGTAGAATAAGCGCGTGCCTGGCAAACACAGTATCCTGAGTTCAATCCAGGGCACAAAACACACACACACACACACACACACACACACAAATAAATAAATAAATAAATAAATAAATAAATAAATAAATGAAATTAATTAAACTGGGGGGTCAAGTTTAGATTTGTACTTTGGGGAGATGTGCCTGTCAGCTGCGTAAAAATAGGTGGCAATGGATAAGATGGTAACATCTAACATAGTAGGGCAGATTAAGGAATTTATTAAAATTTATAGTCGAGGGGTAGAAAAAGCCTACACACGAACAGTAAATAGAGAAAACACATTTAAAACCTTGACATAAAATTTGTACCTGTTAGGATACAGACAGTGGAGGAGTGTGGTTAAGTTCTAGCTACTCTAATTTAAATGGACCTTTTAAATTGATAAAACAGATGAACCCCTTATTGAACTGCTCAGTTCCTCCTGAGTTGGAAGCAAGTCTTGGTTCCCTTTTGTATCTGCCACAAACAGTGCTGTGATGGGAAAGGAATTCTGGGAGCCAGGCATGTGGCCCGGGCGAGAAACTGGTCTGGATGAAAGTGAAGGTAGGAAAAAAAAAAAGAAAAAGAAAGAAAGTGAAGGTAGATCTTCTTGAATGCATGCCACTGCCCACCCACTTCTTAGGGGAAACAGAAAGCTTCCCATGAACAGTCCCAGAAAGATCAAGAGCTTTAAAAATGATACCTAGGTTTCACAAGTAGGCAGAGGTAAATTGAACTTTTGTTATGTCGAATGATTTTTTTTTTTTTTTTATCAAAAGGAAGCCGGACCTTGGCAACCCAAAGATATCTATACTAGAGGGAAAGATTTAGGGCCCATTGGCAAGAAGATGATAGCTATGACGGTAAGAATCCATTAAATTACCTAATTAGGGTATATAGAACAAGTACTGGAAAGAAGCCCCCAGGCATTTAGGGAAACAGGCAAGGAAGTCCATCCTGTGAAAGCAGACCAGGTAGAAGAGTCAGAAGCACCTCTGAGACCAGCCCACGTGGTCCCTTTGTGTAAACTGGAAGAAGGTGTTCTTCCTTGGCGCACTTCTTTCCATCTGTCGGTTCCTTATTGTGATATCTCAATGTTATTAGCCGAGAACATGTGACTGTCATCTGCTGGAAAGGTAGCTCAATAAATATACAGATGTACCTTGTGTTCCTTTACAAGTGTGTCCTTGAAGCGGCTCACAGCCTGAACAATTATGTGTGGCTGCCAGCGGCATCCAAGGATGAATGCAAAGCTACAAATGCCAAGGAAGTAGGTTGTGCCAAATGCAACAGGGAGCTAAGAACAAAATAAGAGACACAAAATATTTCCTGGTTTGGGGCAATTAGGTACTAGCCTTGGTAAAAGGCCTTCATGTGGAAGAGTTGGCTTGGGAAGCGCTGAAGATGAGACAAACACAAAGGCAGGAATTCCTGGCCAGACAGTTTGAATGTTATTCATCACAACAGAAACAGCTACCGAGTCTGTGTACTCGTTCAGTGTCAAATGCAGTTGTAGGCCTGGTGTACTGTGCTCATCTAACCTTCGTTTCTGCCTTAGGGGAAGGCACTCTTCACCTCAACATGTTGATGATGAAACAGGCTGACAGGAGGAGAGGAATCCAGGGTGCAGTTGTAGAAGGGGAGGGGTGCACAGGTAGAAGGGGAGCATGCTGCGGGGAGAGCACCACTGTGAATCCCTAGGGTCTGAAGGGAACACGTGGTAATCTGTGTGAGGAGAGGAAGAACTGGTTTTCCCAGAAGAGTCATTATGGACCCAGAAGACCTAAATTCTATGTCAAGTTCATCTGTTAACAATAAACTTAAAATTTAGGGCTTAAAATATACAGCTTTACCTTTTTTTTTAAAAAAAGAATTGTACTGAGACTTGAATCAGGACCTTTGCACTGAGCTACATCCCAAGTTTTCTTTCTTTTCTCTTTTTAAGACAGGGTCTAAGTAAGTTGCCCAGGATGGACTTGAACTTGCAAACCTCCTGGTTTATACTCTCAGAGTGCTGGGATTATAGACACAATCTTATAATATTAAAAATAAATAAATAAACAAAAAATACCTTAGATAAGGTCACAGCATCCCTGAGTCTCAGGCTTCTTATCAGAGGAACAAAGCTACCATCTGTCATGCCCTTTCTGACATGGCTTACATGACCCTGCTGCACCATAGCAGCGGTATCTTTAGGGATCCTCCGTGCTCCTGTGCAATGTCCCATTCTGTCTGGAGGGTCCTCTCTTCCGGAACTAGGAGGTCATGAGAACGCTCTTAACAGCGAGCCTCACTGTTCTACTTAGAAATCAGAAAACTGTATGGAAAGTGAAATGTGTAGCACAAACTAATCTTCAGGAAACCGTAGCCCATCATTTCCTGATTACTAATTTGTGTGATGTTCTCTGCTTCACATACACTCTTTTATCTAAATCTTACTCATTATTAGCACGTGTCTGCAGTACATAATGATCACATTCCCTTTCTGGCATTAGTACATATACATTAAGCTTCTTGGCTCGTTTTTCATTCCCTTCCCTCCAATCTTCTTCCATCTCTTGTTCTCTTTTCCATTTGAGCCAAGATCACTTTCCATTATATTTCACATTGATCTTTATTTATATTTTAGGTTTTTCATATAAGACAAGCCGTGTACTATTCAAATGGTGTATCTTATTTATTTTATTTTGTGCATTTAATATCCTAATGAGATTTGATAAATAGACTTAAATACTCGGCAAATTCTCTGCTCACATATGGCATTCTGAGGCAAGTGAAACCAGAACCATCCAAGTATGGTGAGGGCATGTCTTTAAAAAGAAGAGATCTATAAAGGGGCAGATAAAGAAAATGAACCCCTTTGGAAAGAACAAGAGAAGCAAAATTATGTCCCAAAGTATGATGAATAAAAGCTTTGTTCCCAAAACTTTAAAAATGATTCTTTACATAGGATGGAGGGCCTACCTTTTCCTCAAATTCCAGGGCACATGTGCAAAACAACCGAGGTACAAAACTTACTGTATGTAATAATACTCTCTGTATTTTTTTCTAGAGTACTATACAAAGATTTTTCAATAAATCATTTATTCTCATGAAATTTCTATAACTACTCCTGAAGTGAGCTTAAAGATCAAATAAAAAAAAAAAAGCGACCACTTTTATGGAAGATAATGTGTTAGTTTTCTGTGACTTTCAACTGCTGTCATCAGTCTTTACTGACAATGCCATAAGATCGGCACTGCAGATGTCACTCATTCCTGCAGGTGAATTTTCCAAGGTTCTAGTTTCCTGTGTAGTCACACAAGTCTATCCACATTTTTTTATTCATTTCATTTCATTTCATTTCATTTCATTTCATTTCATTTCATTTCATTTCAGTTATAGGCTCAATGGTGTTTCCCCAAATTCCTAACATCCAGTACCTCCAAATGTGTCTATAATAGAGACTCGGCTTTGGACTGAGGATTCTGTAAAAGTAACTTCACTGGACAGCTTGACTATTTTAAAAAAGAACAACCTGCTATGATTGGTACCCTTATAAGAAAAATAACTTTGGATGCAGAAAGAGATACCAGGACAATGATTTGACCATATGAACAGGCAGGAAGAAAGCAGTCATGCAGAAGCAAGAATGCAGGCTTGGAGCAGATTCTTGCCTTATGATCCTAATGGACACTAAACCCTACTGAAACCTAGATTCTGAGTTTTTAGGCTTAGAATTCTAAGAAATAAAATGTTTAACTCACTCATGTGTGGTATTTTCTGTTGACAGTTCTAACAAACTAATACACTCTACTTAAATTTTTAAAAAAGAATAAAAAAGACTATCATATTTACCAAAAGAAGTCTTTTGTAGCTTTAAAAATAAAAAAAAATATTTTGCTAGTTGAGTCTCTATAGCCAGAAACAATAATGATTGTTCCCATCTCCTATTAGATGAATTAAGCAGATAATAGTGATCACACTACTATTTTTTGTTTATTTTTTATTTTTATTCATTTTAATGAGAAAAGATAAAATAGCAATGAAACAGTTTCAAAACAGGTTAATAGGACTGTTACAATAATTAATACATTGAATATTGTTGTCTTTGTAGTAGTTATTCAGAGGACAAGATGCAGACGTGATATCTTGTCTAACCAACATTAGTGCAAAACTTTCTTCTCAGTGAACTAAGAGAAAGTAGCTGTATATCTATCCTTACTATATTGTATATACATATAGAATGGTCCTTCACAACAGAATGGTCCTTTATTTATATCCCCCTTTTTATTGATCACACTACTATTGCATGCATCTTTACTTCTCTGCATCATTTTGTAGGACATAAGGGACACATGTAGTATAAGGCATGCCAGTGCTACATTCTGACATGAGCCACAGAGTTTTAGGTCTTCCACTGAAATGAACAGAAGGCTATCTGACCTTTGCAAGCCAGGACAACAATTGAGTCTCATAAAGACCCAGAACAAGAAAGCAACACAACCCCATAGAGACATAAATAACATTTACCATCAAGGTTACTTTCTCTGTACTTTATATTCATGTCTTTATTAAATTCAACTCTACTTTTCACCAGGTAAAGCCACTTTTTAAATGGACATTAGATTTGTGTTGATATAAGATATTCTGATATTTTTATCATTCTGGTATATGACTGCTAAACCTGAGATGTGAACCAGAACTTTTCCCAGTTTCTTCTTCAGAACTTCTGAAACAAAAAGGGGCTCAGAAGGCAGGCTGCATCTCCTCCACATTCTGCCTTTCCCTCTTAGCATCCTGTGTAGCAGTGGAGAAAGGGATATTCTTAAATTGGGAGATAGTTCTTTAAGTTTCTATGAGCTAGCAGTGGGGTGCACTTGTGATTTTTATTATATGATCAATAATTTGACTAATATTTTCACTCTATAAGGAGCTTTTTGCTCGGAAATAGTTTGTGAGCAACTATAACACTGAAGAAATTAAGGTACAGGGCTTTTAGGTCTAATTCTAAGTACGATCAGAACTATCACACAAAATCTGGTACCTGTGTTCTGTCTGAGATGCTAGCTACTGCCCCGGCTGTGCCAGAGAGGCCCGCTGTCTGGACTTCCTGGTTAACATTATCTTACGTTCTTCACTCTCATAGCTGGATACAAGGTCACTATTCACTAATGTTATTTCTCCAAAAAATCAACATTTCTTGGAATGTGCAAATGGGTGTAAAATTCAAAATTCATTTACCATCTGGGTGCAAGGCTTTTTCTGTGCTTTACATAGCGGGATGTTATAATCGATATTTTGTAGGTGGAAGAACTTCAGGGCAGAGAAGTTATGCTTCCAGCACAGGTGTAGACACCTCTTTTGGATAGGTTGAACTTTAACATTTGATGTCCTCGTATTTAAAAGAAAACATTCTGCACATGTACGTGTATCACTATTTAATATTCTCAGAACAAAGTGCTTTTGAGAGGAAAAAACTGATTCAGGGGTTATGAGCATGTTGCTTAATTTTTATTTTAGTACTAATTGATCTCATTTAGAAGCTGGCATGTGCATAATTATTTTGCTACTTGTTACTGACCTAACTGAAAGAACGCTACATAACTGAAAGAAGTGTTTCTAAGTTCACTGAGGCTTTCCATGTACTAAAGTGCATGCTGTTGTTTGAGGTTTGATTGGCAGAGCATGCCATTATGTTCTTTTTTCTCAGTTCCTTAGAGAGCATGTTCATTTGCTCTGCCTTGTGCCTGAGACAACCTGTGGCATTTTAGGTTCAGGAGCACTGAACACAAATTCCTCTTGAAATGCAGACTTTTACTGCTGCATACTCTTAATTTCATGCTGGCATCACATTTAGGCAGTTAATTTTTTATATAAAGCACAAATACTGCCTTGTTACTCCTCAGTCAACAACAAAAGTCTGCAACTTGCCCCAGTTGCTCTCATTTGCTTAAATAGGGCCCTAAAGTATTGTATGATGATCTTTAATAGTTTGAGACCAAATCCAGTCTTAAAAGAATTCTAATGAAAAGAAAACTTCTATTAAAATATTTAACTAGTTTCAAATGACAATATTACTGGCAATGGGGAAATCCCTGATGGCTAAATCTTTTACAGCTAATCTGCCCTAGCACATTTTAAAGCTAATGTGCCATTGGAGATTTAGGTGCCAGCATACAAAATGTTTTCCTTCTCTGTTCTTGCATCCAGTTTTAAGTTTGTTTCCCTTAAATTTTGAAAATGAGATAACACCATGATATTTTCTAGAGTTGCATGTACGAGCTTAAAGTGAATTTCTATGTTCAGATAATATAGCAATAAAATGAAAAATGTGTATAACCATACCTAGGCAGAACGGGTTGAGACTGCTGGAAAAGTATCAGTTTCCTCAACAGAGAGAACACTAGCATCATTATGACATTTTGCTATGATAAGAAGGAAAACAACTGGAAACCGATCACCTTTGGGTTTAAATCCCAACTTTGCTTTTCAACTCAGGCAGCTTTACAGTCATTTCATCTGTGCTGGCTTCCATTTCCTCCACTGTAATAGCCTAGTGATAGGGCTCACTTTCAAGTGAATACCAAATGAGGCACATGCTAATGCAGGCATTTGGTACCAGGATTGCTACCCCGTAGATATTTCAACATGCAATGTTAAGAAGCATCAGGGAAAAACAAAGAAACAAACAGTATTCTAAGTTCAGAGAGACATTCCAGAGATTCTGTGAGTTCTGTGAGAACTCTTCTCTTGAGATCAAATTGAATATTCAGGCAAAATATGAAGGTATGATATATTCATGAGCTAATTATGCTATGCTGAAGTTTAGTTAAAAGCCTGGAATGTATGATCTTATGGAGTTCCTGACTGTCCATGTTTCATAGAAGACAGTCTTGTAATTATATAAAAGAGAGAGATAGTCTTTTTTTCTTTCATCTTTAAGAGCTATGGGAATTTAGAGGTACAGTAACATAAGTCACTTGCAATTCCTGTTCTTTGGTATAAATTCAGGATAACAATAATTCAGATGCAATGTAGTGACAATTAGAATGATTATTTAAAATGATGCCCATGCAAAGTCCTAATTGTCTTTGGAGGCCATGTGCAATTATCCAAAGTTAGAGTTGTTCTGAATTGAGAGGTAGAAATACTGAGATCTGTGAATGTGTTCCCCTCTAATAGGGTTCTTGGCTGTTTCTAGAGCACAAAACACTCCAGGTCTTGGAAGAAAAGAGGGCGCATGGCCTTTGCTCAAGTCTTCCTTTTCCTGGGCAAGGGATGGTGCTTTGCACTAGACATCATCATGTGGAAGCCAGGTACAGAGCACCCAAAAGAAGAAGCTCCTGGAGGGGCAACGTGGAAGGGTAGAGATGGCCTTACCTTCTGCAAGGCTTTTCTCCAGAAAGTCCCTGCTTCTGCATTGTCATTCTAGATTTGGCCCCACTGACTGAGGTAAATTCTCTCAAAGTCTCAGTGAAAAGTGGGAGTACTCTTACTCAAGATTTGTTTTCTCTTGCAAACTCATTTCATAAGCCCCACAAAGAACATACAACAAACTATTTTAAACACAGCAGCACAGAAGAGGAGCCTCTGAGTGGCATCACCAGATAACATCTTTGTGATGCTGTAAAGGAAAGAAGAGTGCTCTTCTAGGCCAATTAGACCAGCACTTTGCATGCATGATAGACTTCTGATTAACATTTGTAGCAATAAGAGAAAGAAGCAGAAAAAAATTATCCTATAAATAAACTGCTAAACTTTAGCATGTGCCATATTAAGAAACTTTCAATCTTCTTAACTCTCTAAATGTGTGCTTTGAATTGTAATCATTTTTGTAGCTTTTGGAGCTGGTGTGGGCATCAAAAGTAACCCATTTGCTCATTCAGCATATATTATCAAGCCTCTATCAAGTGTCAGCAACTTGTATAAGTATGGAAAATTGACAAAGATGAACAATCTAGAACTTTGTCTTTGAAAGTTTGTCCCCAGGAGTTGGTACAAAGCTTAGCATAACATTTCCTAGAAGCCGGATGAGTCATCAGATTATCTTCAAGTACTGAACTCTGCAAATGAGCCATGCATAGCCTCGACACTGAGTTTCAGTCATCCATGCAGTATTTTATTCTTGTTTTTTTTTCACTTAAAATATCTTAATAGAGACAAGTTTGAACTTTGAAAAACTCAAACAGAAAAAAAAAGCCAGAAAATTAAGTTCACTCTGGAAAAAGTATTGCTCCTGTGTTTATTTTCTTTCACATGCTTTAGAAATAAGGCTGCAGTAACTATATGTTTTCATATTAGAGAGGTGTAACAATTATTGTCAGTGGACATTTTGTTTTCAAAACTGGCTATTTAATAATCAATATTTGAAAAATCAGAAGCACTTATAATAATTTAAGGAGACTGTTCTGCTGTTGAGTAGTTGAGTCGAGTTTAATTGAGTTGAGTAGAATTTAGCTTGTTATAGTTAGTGTACCTTAGTGTGATTTAGCTTAGCTTAGCTTAGTTTAGTTTTGTCTTCATTTTGTTTCAATTTTTTTGAGACAAGGTCTCGAGACAGATCTCATTATTTCAGTCTGGACTTGCACTCACTCAGTAGCCCAGGGTGGCCTTGAAGTTGTGGTTATCCTCCTGCCTTAGCTTCCCAAACACTCAAATTAGTGATGTACACCATCAGGCTCAACATTCTTTCTTTCCTTGCTGTCTGAATAAATCTTTAGTCAAATCCTCTGATTCCTTTGTCCTTTATGATGTGGTGCTTTTCCTCTTAGTGCTCTGGCAACTATGAGATTTTCTTGATTTTTCTGCCTCAGTCTTAGTCCTACTTATATATATATTTTCTAGATGATCTAACCCATGTGATTTTCTAGTGTAGTACTTATGAATCCTATCTGTTTTTGCTGCTGTTGCAGAATTCCTAGGACTGTGTAACTTATAAGGATCACAAATTGCTTTACTACAGTTCTGAAGGCTGAGGTGTCCTAGGCAAAGGCACCAACAGGCTCATTTTCAGATGATGCCTCAGGAACTGATTCCTGGATTAAGTCTTGAACCAACCACAGTGAGGGCTACTGAATCCTCACATGTCAAAAGATGAAAGAGCAAAACATAGTCAAATTCACTTTTTCATGACATTTTCTGATGGCATGAAGGACTCCTAAAGTTGTTTCACTTTCAGCACTGTTATATTGGAGATTAAATTTTCTTAGGGGTACAGATATGTATAAACCATAGAAACTTCCAAATGTGGCTTAAATCAAGACATCAGCTTCTAAATGTCACACCTTTAAAGATAGGCCCAGCCGACAACAAATTAGGAAAGAGGTAGCAGAACTGAGCCAGACCTTGGAAAAAATAGACTCAGTGGACATATACAGAGTGTTCCACACAATAATATATAAATACACATTCTTTTCAGCTGACCATGGAATGTTTTCTGGAATAGACCTCATAATAGACCATAGGTCATGCTTGAGTATATGCAAGAAAACAGAAATTGTCCTATGTATATTATCTGACCACTGTGCAATGAAACTGGAAATTAATAACAAAAGAAACCACAAAACTCCATAAACATATGGAAATCAAAAACACACTCTTCGGCAACCAATGGATTACAGATGAAATTAAACAAGAAATTGAACAATATCTACAATCTAATGAAAATTCAAACACAACTTACTGGAACTGGTGGGATGCAATGAAAGAAGTTCTTAGAGGGAAATTTATAGTGGTGAACTCATACATTTGGAAAACAGAATGAGAAAAGTAAATAATCTATTGCTGCACATCAAGCTTCTAGAAAAAGAAGAGAGAACCAAGCCCAAAGCCCAAAGACCAGAGGAAGTAATAAAGATTAGAGCAGAAATTAATTCAACTGAGACAAAGAAAAGAATACAAAGAATTAATGAATCAAAAAGCTGGTTCTTTGAAAGATTAAAATTGATAATCCCCTAGCTAACCTCATCAAAAAGAGGAAAGAAAAAAATCTAGTTCAAGCAATAAGAAATGAAAAGGGTGAAATTACTGCAGACCCTGTGGTAATTCAGAAGATCACAAATAGCTACTTTGAAAATCTTTACTCTCACAGGATCGAAGACAAAGAAGAATTGGACAGATTCCTAGAAAGGAACAAATTACCAAAACTGAATCAAGAAGATATAAAAACTCTGAATAAGTCAGTTTCAGCCAATGACATTGAAAATGTAACAAAAGAAATTACTGACAAAGAAAAGCCCAGGTCCAGATGAATTCACAGCTGAATTCTACAAGAAATATAGAATATTTAATCCCAGTGCTTCTCAAATTCTTCAGTGAAATGCAAAAGGAGACAATACTCTCAAAATCATTCCTGGAGGTATTATACTGATACCAAAACCAGAGAAAGACTCAACCAATGAAAGAGAACTATAGGCCAATCTCCCTGATGAACATAGATGCAAAAATCCTCAGTAAAACCCTAGCAAATAGAATACAGCAAATCATCAAGAAGATTATACACCATGACCAGGTAGGAGTCATCTCAGGGGTTCAAGGATGGTTCAACATATGCATATCTATAATCATAATACATTATATCGATAGAGCCAAAACCAAAAACCACATGATCATGTCAATTGATGCAGAAAAGGCTTTTGACAAAGTCCAACACTCATTCATGATCAAATGCTTACAGAAAACTTGAATAGATGGCCTCTGCCTCAATCTGTTAAAAGCCATATATGACAATCCAAGAGTCATCATTATTCTAAATGTGGAAAATCTGAAATCCTTTACTCTCAAATCCAATACAAGACAAAGATGTCCTCTATCACAATTCCTATTCAATATAGTTCTAGAATCATTAACTAGAGGTATTAGACAAGAGAAAAAAATAAAAGAAATAATAATAGGTAAAAAAGTTAAACTATCATTATTTGAGGATGACATGATACTCAGAAGACTCAAAAACCTCCATCAAGAAGCTCCGAGAATTAATAAATGTAGTAGCATAGCAGGCTACAAAGACAATACCCAAAAACTGATAGATAATAAACACACTGAGAGACAAATTAGAGAAACAATATCCTTCACAATAGGATCCAAAAAAATTAAACACCTAGGAATCAATATTATTGAGGAAGTGAAAGATCTTTACAATGAAATTTACAGTACTCCGAGAAAAGAGATAAAAGAATTTCAGAAAATGGAAATATATTGCTTGTTCCTGGATAGGAAGAACCAATGTGAAAATGGTCACTCTCCCAAAATTGTTATACAGATTTAATGAAATCTCTATGAAAATACTACCAACATACCTCACAGATCTAGAGAAAACATTTCTAAAATTTATTTGGAACCAGAAAGGACCTGGAATAGCAAAAGCAATCCTGGGCAACAGAGACAAGGGAAGAGGCATTATAATCCCTGACTTGAAGTTATAATACAAAGCTATAATGATGAAATCAGCATTGTGCTGGCAAACAAATGAATAAATATGCAAAAAACAAAAAACAATAAAGCCCAAAAAAACTGATCTTTGGATGAATGCAACAAATTAGAAGATGCATATACAACTACAAACACACTTAACTATTTTATCTTTGATAAAGGAGCCAAACAAGTTCACTAGAAGAAAGATAGCCCCTTTAACAAATTATACTGGAAAAACTGGCTCTCCACATGTTGAAAACTAAAGTTAGGCATATGTCTATTGCTATGCACTAAACTACAGTTAAAATCAATTAAAAATCTAAACATTAAAACAGAACTAAATCTCCTAGAAGAGAAAGTAGGTGGAAATCTTGAAGACACAAGGGTAGGCAAAGAGTTCATGAACAAAAATCAAACTGCATGGGCATTACTTCAAAGAATCAACAACTGGGACCTCCTTTTATTGAGACTTTTTTGCATATCAAAAGAAATCACACACAGAATAAAAAGACAACCCACAAATTTGGAAAAAATCTTAACCAATAATCACTCAGACAAAGGTATTCTATCTAGAATATATGAAGAACTAAATTAGGGCCTCAAAAATTAAAGGACCAATCAAAAAATGTGCATCTGAGCTGAATATACACTTCTCAGAGGAAGAAATACAAGAGGCAAATAAATACAGGCAAAAATGCACCACATCATTGACCATTCAAGAAATGCATATTAAAACAACAGTAAGATACCATTTCACCCCAGAAAGAATGACTATCATAAAGAAATAGACTAACAACAAATACTGGAGAGGCTGTGATGGAAAAGGAACCCTTCTTCACTGATGGTGGGAATGTAGACTGGTGCAGCCACTATGGATATCAATCTGGAGACTCCTCAAAAATCTAGAATTGGAAATCCCATTCAATCCAACTCTTCCTCTTCTGGGTGTTTTCTCAAAAGAACTGAAAACATCATACTATAGTGATATATATACATCAGTATTTATAGCAACACAATTTGTCATAGCCAAATCTTGGAAGCAACCAAAATGCCCATCACCTGAGGAATGGATGAAACAGATGTAGCATTTTTGTACAATAGAGTACTACTCAGCTATACAGAAAGACAAATTTGAAGGCTTCATAGGAAAGTGGATGGAACTAAAGGCTATATGATAAAAGAAATAAATCAGACATACATGTGTAAATATCATGTTGTCTGTCTTGTATAAGAACCTGAAAGAAGAAATAAACCTGAAATATATAACATATAGTAAAGTGAAAAAAAAAAAAAGAAACTTGAGGATTAAACAACAAAGATGAGGGAAAGGAGAAAAGTTAGGGAAAAAGGCAGGGGGAAATACATGCAAGTATATATACAGGATGGCTGAGGTGATTGTACTAAGAATTTCCATCAGTATTTTAAAAATAGTAATTAATGTGTAGAATTTGCCCCTTGACTAACTCTGTATGCTGATATCTGCATCTAAGCAACTACATGGTACACATGTGTATATCATGCATGAATATCTGTCATCTTGGTCTCTAGTTGTGTACCATTTCTAATGTCATATGAATTATTACTATACTCTCTTTAAAATAAATTTTTAAAAAAGAGAAAAAAAGGGAGACAATAACAAAAATTTAAGATTTCTTGAAAACAATAACATTTAGTCATATGTCCAATCTTACATAATTATATCTGTTAATCTGAGCAACAGATTTGGTTACAAAAATATATGCTGGTCCTGCCCCTGGGGCATGCTGAGACAGTGATTGAGACTGAGTGTGGTGGTGCATGCCTGTAATCTCAGCACTTGGGAGACTGAAGACAAGAGAATCACTATGAGTCCAGTCTACCTAGTGAGACCCTGGAGATCCTGTACTAAATACACTAAAAAGATAAAATTTAAAAAGATAGATAATATATCAACCATTGTTAATCAGCTGCTCTTGTCTTGAAAATCTATAAGATATGTACTGTATGTTACCCTGTTTCTGTGTTTGTTTCTGATTTTTGTTCTTGCTTTTATTTTTACTCTTCAAAATTAAATAAAATTAAATTTAAAAAAGAAGAGGGGGGAAAAGTCAATGAGTAGAGGGAGGAAATAAAGAAGGTGAAAGGTGGGGAAGCATAAAAATAATGTGACTCCATTTAGTACAAAGGTTTCTAGCCTTGTGTTTATTAATAACCCTTAAGGGTGTCATTGTATTTCAGGATGATGCAGTGTATATAGAAGCCTCATTGACAATAATGATCCTGAATCATTAAGAAAAAGTAGCATTATATTCATCATGTGGTTTTTTTAAACTAACTTTATGTTATGTGATAATTGCCTACTGAGAATGTTTAAAATCTTGAAGATATGCTCTGTTTATAAAAATTACTTTCAGAAAAAAAATAAATTTTACATCCTTATGAAATAGAATGTCACATGGATTTCTCTGCTATGCAATAAATTTATAAGGATTCACAAGCTGAAGAAAAATGTAAGAGACAACAGCTCATCATAAATAAAAGTGCCTGGTAATTTAGACAGAGCTTTGTCAGGAGCAACGTGCGTACACACGTACACACACACAGGGTTCATTACACCCGTTAAGGACTGTTTTGTTGTTGTTTGGTACCAAAGCTCAAACTCAGGACTTCACACTTGCCAGCCACTGAGCTATCTCCTCAGCCCCTAGTTAGGGCTTTCTATAAGCAGTGAGTTGATCTAAGGAAAATGAGACTGCCTTATATGAACAGATATGGAAATAGTCTGTGTGTGTGTGTGTGTGTGTGTGTGTGCGCGCGCATGTGCATGTGGGGGGCATCTGAGGGATGTAGGGGAGTCACAAGTGATCAGCTAGTGATATTTTGTTCCCATCATTAGGGAATGAAGAAATGCAGAATATTCAAAGAACCACACTCTACAATTCCTTTTAAACTTACTCTAAGCACACACACACACACACACACACACACACACACACACACACCAAGTAGTCCTCTACCATGCCTAGAGATTAGTAACATTAGATTACAATGAAATAATGACTTTAAGGTACCTTATTTGTTCAGTTCTCTTAAATTTCACTCTAAATTATGTTCAGGTACATTCTCTAACTTTAACATTTCAGCACTCTTGTATGATAGGACCCATGTAACTACGACCAGGGAATTATATATATTTTTTGCTTTACTTTAAACTACATTTGCCTTAAGCAAAGGTCACTTATGCAAGATACTAGGTTAACCCCCTGCATTTAGTTTGTAAGGCATGCTACGTAATGGCCATGGCACACCGAATCTTCATTTAATTAGCCATGAGCTAAGGTGAAATATTCTTCTACTGACACTTTTAAATTGTGTCTCCTTGGCAGAATGTTAATCTAGTTTCCAAATTACTTATTACTTGCACTGTCAATGTAGGTTAGCAATTTAAACATTGCACAAATTAATACAGAGTGAATGACAAAACACAAAGAAAACAAATAGAAACTTCTAATTCACGCTTGAACATATTAATAATTAGACTAAAACTAAATGTTGTAATCATACCAATTAAAAGATATAGTTTGGTCCAGTGGATGAAATACCACAGTTCCACTATAGATTGTCTATAAGAAATTCACTTTAACTATAATGGCATAGATAACTTAAAAGCAAATGTGTATAGGATACAGCTCATAAACTTTTACCAAAAGAAATGAGGTGTTTATATTAATGTCAGATAAAGTAGATGTCAGATAAAATAAAATGCCACAAAGAAAGATATTAGATAATTAGAGAAAACGTAAATGTATTAAGAGGAAATAGCAATCATAATTCTGTATACTTCATCAATAGACTTGGAAACTATAAAGCAATACTTCATAGAACTGAATAGCCAGGGGCCAGGGAGATGGCTCAGTGGAATAAGCACTTCCTTGGCAGGCACAAGG
>NW_004524843.1:671663-676322 GCF_000260255.1 Octodon degus
TCTGGCCCACGCTGCGCCTGGGCTGGGACTGGTCCCGCCGGCGCAGGGTAGCAGGAAACTCTCTGCACACTCACCGGACCTGGGCTAGGACTGGGTTTCCTTATAAATGTTGATACAGAAATTCTTGAAGTGTTTACAAATAGAATTCATTGCACATATAGGAATTGTACTCTGTGTACAAGTGAGATTAATCACATGGAAATGCAGCTAGTTTAATATGTCATAATCAATAATGGAAATTATTGATTTCCTATTAAATTCACAGGCAAAAAAGAAAAATCACAGGATTCTGTGATTTGGTGCAAAAACGTTTGACAAAATTCAGCACAAATTTATTATAAAAGGCCTATGAAAGTGCAGGTTAGGAAACCCCCCTTTTCTTGATAATCACGGATATGAAAAACATACAGCTAATGATATTTAATGATAGGCTAGATGGCTAGATTTTTCCCTATAAGCTGGAAACAAGCTGGAAACAAGGCAAAAATGTACATTCTCACCAGTTATTTAATACTGGAATAATTTCAGTACAGGAAGTTATAGCCAATACAATAAGGACATAAAAGTGTACAAACTGGAAATGAAAAACTAAAGCCTATTATAAGCAATGTGACTATAGACGTAGAGCAATCTACTCTAAGCTTTCTAGAATTAAAAAGATCATTAATGTCTTAAGAGTAAGATACATACTTATATTTGCAACATATTTCATATTAACTAATATATAAAATATTTCATACTAACAGTCTTACCTAGAGCTAGAAGACCAGAGCTAGTTTTTCAACACTCTGATTTTGTTATCATACATTGTATAAATACATAAAATTGTTATACTTTACTCCATAATTATGTGTAATTTAATATTAAAAAATTTGAAGAAAAATGTTTAAGATTTACACACTAAAAACTACAAAACATTGATTAAAAATTTAAAAATATGTAAATAAAAGAAGAAACCTACTGCATTCACATATGTAAAAATTCAACAAAAGATGTTCTACTTAGGTGAGCAAACATAATAAGCTTCCTTGAAATAATAGAAAACAATCTGTGAACATATATATAAGTGTGGTCTAAATTCTTATGGAAAACAAAGAAGTCAGAGTAGTTAAAACAACTTTAACAAGAATAAAAAGAAGATGAAATTAACATTTTAAGAAAACTTGTAAATGGAGCTGAGGAGATAGCGCAGTAGAATAAGTGCTTGCCTGGCAAGTGCAAGGGTCTGAGTTCAATCCCTGGTTCCACCAAAAAAAAAGAAAACTTACAAAGCTGCTGTATTTAAGACTGCAAGATAAGCTTAATGGATGAGAACATAGAATGTAGAAAAAAAAGCCACATAAATATGTCAAGTTGATTTGTGACAAAAAGTAGAAATGCAATTATGTGGAAGCTTAATTTTTTAAGTTTTTATTTCTTAGAAATTGCTAGAGCCATGGGACATCCATAAGCAAAATTACACAAATGAATATCTCATGGTAAACTAAATTTAAAATGAGCCACAGATTGAAATGTAAAACATTGTTAAACATTTACGGAATAAACTCAGGAGGATTTCATAGAATAAAGTTTTAAGGAAAGTGTTCTTAGGCTTGACAAGAAAATATTTTCCTTCAGGTGAACACTGATCAATTCAATTTCAACAATGTTGAAATATTTATTCAGCTAGAGACTTCAGGCAGATGAAAAGACAAGTAACAAAAGAGAAGAAAATATACTGCAACTTAAGGATATGTCACGTAACTGAATCTACAACATAAAGAATTTACAAACTGTTAAATGCAGAAACAAAATGAGATAAAAAACCAACCAAACAATCCAGTGAGATGATGGGAAATAGTTGTAAGAGACACATCACCTCCGAAGATATGTGGGTAGTAATAAGCACATAACAAAGCGTTCAACAGCCTTACCCATCAAGGAAATGCAAACTAAAACAGAAATGAGCAGTTATAAGACACCTATCTGAATGGCTAAATAAAAAAAAATATAGTAACAACATCAAATGCTGGTAAAACTGTGAGAAAACTGGATAACTTATGCACTGTTGCGGAGAATGTAGAATGTTTTCTCTCTGCTGGAAAAGTTTATTGGTTTTGTAAAAATCTAAATCAAAAATTCATATATTACTATTTCACTACTGGGTAATTTTCCCTGAAAAATTAAATTTCTGTCTGTACAAGAACCTTTACATGAAGCTACTTAGTAGCTTCATTTGTAACGATCAAAGACTATAATCAATATGTGCACACTCTGGTAGATTAATTGTTAAACAATAGGTATGTCTATATCATGAAATACTAGCCAGAAATAAAAAGAAATTATTTACATATGCACTCTTATACATGAATGGAACACTATAGAATTATGCTGAATGAACCAATTCCAGAAGGTGGCATGTTTTTCCACATACTGTGTGTGTCTATTTTGAATTAATAAAATGGAAAAAAGTACAGAAATGGAAAACATATTCATGGTGGCCAAGGTAAAGTAGGTAGTGCTTCTGGGAGAGAAATGGGTATGACTAGAAAGGTAACAGGAAAGAGTTGGGTTGATGGGTACATACCTCTAGATTTTACCAATTCATATCCCAGTTGTAATACTACTGATAACTTTGCAAGAGGTTATCACTGGAGGTAAAGGATGATTGGAATTTCTAGCATATCTGACAATTCTGTTTGAATCTGCAGTTATCTCAAAATAAAAGGCTTGATAAAAAACAAATTTACATATTCGTTTGGTAATTTTTTTTTTCAGAACCAGGGATTGAACTCAGTCCCCTCTGCTTTCCAGGGAAGCACTTATTCCACTGAGCCATCTCCCTGGCTCCTCATTTGGTAATTATTAATCCCAAATAGACTTTGCTATTTAGTACAATAATTTGTTGCTTAATTTATAGATCCATTGAGAAGAAAAGTAATTTTGATTAAAAACTTGGCTTTAATTTTAGAAAAGTTCATATGGGAAGATTTGGTCATCTGTATTAGTGATTCAAATGATCTAAATGTTATGTGAAGAATAAGAATAATTGAATTTACTATAAATAGATACTGGGAATGATCCAGAAAGCCAAATGAAAGACACTTTGGTAGTGTAAGGCCATCATGACCATGGCTTTGTGATTGGCCATGGGTCTCACATGTCTAATGATGGCAGAAGGAAAAGATCAAACCCAACTCTGTGTCATGCAGAAAGAGACAAAATAAGCAGTATTAAAATATAGGGCCAAGGAGATAGCTCAGTAGAATAAGCTCTTGCCTGTCAAGTGCAAGGGCCTGAGTTGAATCCCTGGTTCCACCAAAAATTAAATAAATAAATAAGTAAATAAATAAATAAATAAAGGTACTAAAACAGAATTTTCTCTGAAATTTCTTATTTAACAACACTAACTTTGAATAATTTTTAATGCACATAAAACATAGAACGATTTCTAAGAAACCAAGCAATGCTCCCTAAGGTGAAGTGGTAAAATATAAACATTCAGTTCAAGCTAGTACTTTATTTATTTAATTTTACTTTAGAGAAAAAAAATCACATACCTTGGTTGTTTAATATTTTAGAAGTTGAAATTAGAATGTGGTAGTGTGCATAAATATGAGCTGAGAATATTTATGGGTAGTGATTGAGGGAGTGGATTCAGATATTTCTGTAAGTTCGATGAAATTTTAAAAGAGAGCTTAAAATTTTTATTCTACCTACATTTGAATTTTATTTATTCATTTATTTGTTTGTTTGTTTGCTGAAAAAGGTTCTGTTTTCTTTCGGTCCATGATTTGGAAGGGGGCTCCTACAATGTGAGAAAGCTGCGTATGGCTGGAGGCAGAGGGTTAGGCCAAAGCCCTGATGCCAGGTGACACAGGCGCCCCTCAGAGACCACCAGGCTCTTTGACCTTCTAGTTGTGCTTAAGGATGAGTCTTTCAAAGAGGTTCTCGCCCAGCCCAGCCTGGGGGCCTGGCAGCCAGCGAGGTCGGTCAGGCGGTCACCTATCTTCTTGAGGAGCTTCACCTGCTCATCTAGGAAGTGGTTCTCTAGGAAATCACAGATATGGGGCTCAGTCTTGGCAGAGCCCAAGGCATGAAGGGCCAGAAGAGCTTGGTTCAGGTTCTTCTCCAGGACTAGGGCAGCTTCCATGGCATCCAAGGTTTTACCCCACTCATCTTCAGATGGTTTGTGCATGTCTTGAAAGAATAGACAGCCACCGCACCGGTTTTGCATCTTCAGGAGATGTTCAGCACCCTCGTGTTTCTCCTTGGCTAGCTCTCAGAAGCAATGGCCCACACCCACCAGAGCCACATCGTCTTGGTCAAAGTAGTAGCCCAGAGAGAGGTAGGTGTAGGAGGCCCGCAGGTGCAGGTTCACCAAGCGGTTGACAGCAGCCTCCACCCCAGTGGAATAATTCTGAGGAATCTGAGCGGTCATGGCTGATCAGCAATAAGGAGCCACACACAAAAGAACAGTGTTGTTTGGTCCTGGAAGGAGGAGATAAGCGAGAAGATGGTCCCTAAATTTGTACCTGGAAAGTGGATGGGAAGATGAAAGAGGGAGTTGCCGGGTCTGTTTTGTCCAAACACTGTTGAAACAAGAAACAGATCTGCAGGACCTCTGGACGCACAGCCCTACAATTCAATTTTAGACTTTTTGCCATTATTCTTTTTTTT
>NW_004524843.1:677490-679130 GCF_000260255.1 Octodon degus
AAAAAAAAAAAAAAAAAAAAAAGGAAGAACTGAATAGCCAAATAGATGGTAATTAAGCCATATTATAGAATTTAAAATGTGAGAAAGTTAAAATATATTGTATTTCTCTGAATACCATTGAACCTATCTGGAGATCAAAAACAGAAAGACAAGAGGAAAATCTCTAAACACTTACAAATAATTAATATACTTCTAAAAAACCCATGAAACAAAAGGGAAATCTCAAATAAAATTTAAAAATAATATTAAATTAACATAATGCAAATATTGAATGCAGATGGAACAACAACATAAAAACATTTTATAAGATACAGCTAAAGCAATCTCAAGAGGAAAGTTCAGTAATTATGTACATTAGAAATGGAAGAACTGTCAAATTAATAATTTAAACTCACACTTAAAGATACTAGCAAATAAAAAGCAAAATAAATTTAGATAAAACAAAAGGATAATCATAAACTAAAATAAAAACTGAAACATAAATAATGAAACAAAATATCATTTGTTGTAAAGATGAATGAAATGGACAAACTTGTGACAAGACAGATCTTTTTTTTTTCTTTTTTTATGTATTTAATACAGGATCTACAGGGTCTCACCACATCGAATGGACTCAGTGATCCTCCTGTTTTCAGCCTCCCAAGTGCTAGGATTGCAGGTTTACACCACCACACCCAGTCTCAATTACTGTCTCCATGTGCCCTGAGCTCAGGGCCAGCATGGCACTTCAGGGATCAAACCCTAGTCCTTGCACCTGCCTAAGCAGATGCTTTAGTCTGTTGAGCTATCTGGCTGGCCCTTACAAGACAGATCTTAAAAACAGACAATATACAAAATCACCGTTATCAGGAAGGAAGCAAAGTGTATCATTACATAGCTTACAGAACTAAAGGGAAAAATATTATGGCTGATTTCCACATATAAGGTGACAGTTTGGTTGAAAGGGACCTATTCCTTGCAATACAGTAAATAAAAAGTGAATACAAGATAATGTGTGAGATAATGTTTATGAATGGATAAGTATTAAGGAAATCATACCTGCAATTTATTTTTAATGAACATGCCAAATATTTGTTTTTAAAATATAAGATTGCTATTTTGGATATTCATTATATATTTGAATATAAAAGATTTACATAAATGTATTCATAAACATGTTTATACGTAAATTTTAAATCTATAAGCACAGACATTTTGAATGAAAATTTTGATGGAAACCCTAGATGTCAGATTATCTATTATAAGATTCATAAATGTTCAGTTACAAGAATTACAAGGCTTACTCTACTAAATCTATAACGTTGTAAAGTAGAACTTTTACATTTTCAGAAATCACACTTTATACATGAAAAATAGGCTTAAATCTATAATTTTAAAGCTCCTTAACAAAATATTCAAGCCCAAATCACTTCAGTATTCCACCAAATCTTTAAAGAAGAGTTAGAACAAATTTTATAGAATTCCTTTCAGGTAATATGAGAGAACATGTCTCAATTCATTTAGAAAGCAAGTATTACTACACTGATAGAAAACCAGACAAAGATAGTACCAAAAAGAAAACAAAGGGGCTGGGGAGATGGCTCAGTGGAATAAGCGCTTCCCTGGCAAGCGCAAGGGCATGAGTTCAATCCCAGGTTCCG
>NW_004524843.1:683120-687174 GCF_000260255.1 Octodon degus
TTTTTTTTGTTATGAGTAATAGTAACAATAATAATGATTAATAAAGTTAATCTAGTAGGTTACAATTGGAAGAATCCAAAGAGTTCTGTCCTATTTTTAAACAGGAATTAACTTTGTTTTTGAGAAGTCAGACATGGAAAAAATATAGTTTTATAAAGAATATGACCTGAAGCTTAAAGAAAGAACAAATTTATTTGAAAACCGAAGGGTGGTAGACTTATCTGTCATCAGCAAAGTTGCTTTATCCTGTAGAATGTAGGGAGAGTAAGTGTAACTATGAGTTGTTAAGATGACGTAAGATGAAGAAGATGGGCCAGCGAGATAGCTCAGTGGTCTAAAGTGCCTGCTTAGGCAAGCTTATGCAAGTGCGCAGGGACCACAGTCTGACCCCTGGCACCACATGCCATGCCAGCCCTGTCCCCAGGATGGGCTAAGCAGGCCACCAAAAAACACCAAAAAACAACAACAACAAAAACAGTTGAAGAAGATGTGTGCAGTAAAAGCTGAGGTTATAATGTCTACAACTTTTTGATCTTTCTAAAGATACTTCTTTTACGAAGATTATAAGCTAGTATGTTTTACTATTTTATTCTGTTAAAATAATGTAGGGTAACCAATCTAAGTGCAGTTCTACCTCAGTTCACAGGTTTTATTCTTTCCACAATTGATCACAAACCCAATTGAATGAGAACTGAATCCAATTCAATGGTTGGGTTCAATGTTGACCTTCTGGGGAAATTTGATTTGTTTCTCATCTAATTTGGTTTGCCCCCAGAATCCTGGAAAGAATTAAGTTTGTGACCAAGTTATCACTATCCTATATTTGCAGTGAGACTCCAGCAATATATTCTAGGTTAGCACTGTAGTTTAATTTTCATATACTTGTAATTCTCAGTTGTTTTGTAAATAACTGGTTCTCCACAATGCTCATACATATGTGAAGTTACTTACATATGTGTCAATATACATATTGTTGTAGTTATTTTCTTTCTTTTATTTTTTCTTTCTTATTTTTTTTTTCTCTGAATGCTTTCAGGGCAGGTTTGGCTGGCTTGAGTTGTGCGGATCGAACCATGCAACCTGAGCCTGACTGCTTTGTTGAAGCAGCCACTTAAAGAACTGAGCTAAAAGGCAACCCCTGTTATTTTCAACAGTATATGACTGACAAACATATGGCCTGTTAGCGTGTGTAAATGGCTGCTGAAAAAGGATGGGATATAAAAGGCATGTTTCTGTGGACCTTTTGTGCAGGTAGGTGACTAACTCCAGGACTTCTTTCATGGTAGCACCTACACTCTGTAGTGACCTTTCTTGTCTTTCATTCCAACACTCTGGTCCCCCTAATGTCTACTGTGTCCTCAGTGTTTCAGTTTTCCAGTTATAGCCAACATCCAAATAAGCTCTCTAGGAGTAACCACTTAATTTCCTACCCTGGCAATTAAAGTTTTTGATTGAGAATGCTAAATCTACACTAGAGAAATTTGGACAAACTGTGAATCGTATCTTAGCTAAATGGGTATTCAATTTCGTCTTTCAGAAAGGTAGATGGCACTTCCTCTATCAGTAGGGCTCTAGAAGATCAATAACTTCTCTACCCCTTACCCTCCTTCTTGAGAATAATCAGCATTTAATTAATGACATATAAGAGAGTTTTAATCACTTTTCCTGGGATGAATGAGAAAATGCATATATTCTATATGATAATATTTTTTGAAATCTTGAATTGTGTCACTTATGGGGCCACAGGGGCAAGTGATTGACAATGTAAAGTATGTCCAAGGAGAGTCACATGGAGAGAAAACATTCTCTCAGGCTTTCACAGAGAGCAAACTGGTCAAGCAATGGCTGTGACTCATCCACATGGCAGACACTGACAAAGGATCTACAAGGTGTGGTACAGGGTTTCAAATCCCCTCCACCTGAGGGGATTTGACTGATCTTGTCAGATACAAAAGTTACATTTTTTATTACATAGGTCTTGCTTTATCTTGGTCTTAACCATCCAGCAGAAAAGTGTAAACATGAGGTATAAAAAGTAAAACCATATTAATATGCTAAACTTTAACAGGCTCAAGTCAACAATTTCTGACATTGCCAGTCCTATGGATTACCCACTACTATTATGGACTACTGGACTACAGGATTATTTTGCTGAATTAATGCACCTACAATATTTAAATGGCCATGGAATACCCATCTCTAGCAAAACTAAACAAAAGAAAGGGATATGAATGAAGGACCACTTAGTATCTTATATACAAAATAGTTAGGATAGATATACAGCCACTTTCTTTTAATTCAATGAGAAGAAAGATTTGTACTAAGGGTGTTTGGACAGGATATAATGTCTGCATCTTGTACTATGAATAACCACTATGAAGACAATAATATGCAATGTACTAATTATTGAAACTGCCCTATTAATCAGTTTTGAAACTGTCTCATTGCTATATGTTTCTCAATAAAATTAATAAAAAATAAATAAATAGATTTAAATTGAAAGTATCATAGTACCAAAAACTTTCAGTGGTAAAATGGGCTGGGGATATAGCTCAGTGACACAGTGCTTTCCTGACAAGTGCAAGGTCCTGAGTTCAATTCCCAGTACAAAAAAAAAAAAAAGCAATAAAAAAGAATGTATGAATAATGCTCCCTTCTAAAACAACTCAGAAACTACTCACATATATCTTTCCACTTTTGGTGAAATCATAGTGTTTGTGTATGCATGTATCTATCCAAATAATTTATTTACATACGAATATATTTACACAGTTCTATACCTTTTCATTTAACAATAAATCTTATACATTATTCACACCATCACATACACATCTTACTCATTCTTTCCAACAAGAAAACATTATTTCAGTGTATGAAATGTAAAGTAATTTTTGAATTACTTTTTTTCAGAATTAGAATATGGGAAAGAAGTGAATAAGATAAATTTCCCCTTCAAAATTACAAACTTAAACTATTCCAAAGGTTTCACTTTTAGCATTTAAGTGACCCTGTGCATATGGGTAAGTATATATTTTTTTAAAAAAGAGTGAAGTAGAATGTTTAAAAAAGTAAAATTAGGAGAAAATTATTGTTTATATTTAACTCCCTAGAAAATAAAATTTTGCTTTGTATTTCCTAAAGCTTTTTTTTTCTGGCAAGTAGGGAGGAGATGCACTAAAACATGTTGCTCTCCAGAGACGTGGGAGCAGGGAATTACTAATGATGGATGGCAAAGTGGGGAGGTAGCGGCCAGAAGATCGAAGTCAAGCACCCAGACCTGACAAGAGAGACTGCTTTGATTTCAGGTCTACTAGTGCTTCTTGAGGGATTACTTCAGGTACGATGCTTGCTTGCTTTTAATCTAGAAAGACAAATGACAATTCAGCACAACATATGCACGGTCCCACCTGAGTGATTATGGACCATGACTGCTAAATAGTGTGCTGAAAATATTAACACAACGGGTAGCTTCCTTCCAGGCTGACGGGAAGTATTCGCTCCTTTTCAGTGATCTGCTTCCTTGGGGAGAAGATGGTGGTTCTAGATGGTACGCGGATCTCTCCAAAACACTTAATCATCCTAGACAGGCTAATCTATCACATTTATGCTGATCATTTCTAAGAAACAGTTAAATTGTACTACTTACGTAAATGTTGAGGTTTAAATTTTATGTGCTTCGGCAAAATAAGAAGAATGGATTCAAAAGAAGTGAACAATTCTCAAAGAATGTTTTACTAACGCATCATTCAAGGCATAACCAGAAGTCCATGAAAACTATTTCGTAAATTGCATATAAATGCTAGTATCATACCTGATTTGGCAAATTTTTAAGAATTTGATTGTGGCATAGTGGAAGAGCATGGTGTGGGTTGTCACATATATGTGGCTTCTTATCTCGATCCTACTTTTCATTGGCTGAGTCATTTCTGTGTCATTTCCCTTGGTTTCAATTTTTCTCATTGTTGTTAACAGTAAGTGAGGTAAACAGGAGTTTCGTTTGAGATAAAATTTAAAGCAACCTCACACACATATATGCAAACAAATAGATATTTTA
>NW_004524843.1:687274-689043 GCF_000260255.1 Octodon degus
ATGAGTTTAATGTGTTTCTTGTGTACAGCATATTGTTGGATTTTGTTTCCTAATCCACTGTGCCAGTCTATTTCTCTTAATTGATGAATTGAGTCCATTTACATTGATGGTTAGAACTGAGATGTATTGACTTATGATTGACATGTTATTTACCTGTTGTCATTTACTCCTTTTTCTCCTGTGTTTAATTGCTTGCTGTATTTAGTTGGTTGCTTCTGATCTCATTCATGGAGTTCTGATCATTTTTGTCCCTCTCTAGAACATCTTTCAGTAGCCTGTGTAGGGCTGGCTTTGTCATCATGAAATTCTTTAGCTATTCTTTGTCATGAGAGTATTTCACTTCTCCATCAAACTTGAAAGAGAGTTTTGCAGGGTATAGTAGTCTGGGGTGGAACTTGTTTTCATAGAGGACTTGAAGTACTCTGCTCCATGCTCTTCTTGCCTTCATGTTTTGTGAAGAGAACTCGTCCGTAATTCTAATGGGTTTTCCTTTGAATGTGATCTGCTTCTTTTTTCTAGCAGCTTTCAGTATATTCTTGTGCTGAATTTCTGGGATCTTGACTATTATATGTCTCTGTGTGTTTTTAATTAGGTTGAGGTTACTTGGCGTCCTGTATGCTTCAGATAACTGAATTTCAGACTGTTTCCTCATATTTGGGAAGCTTTCTGCTATTACTTCTGCCCATATTTTTTTAATGTCCTTTGTATTGACTCCTTGTTTCTCTTTGATCCCTATTAGTCTCACATTGTTTATCTTTGCATCACCTTGCAGGTGATGGATTATTTTTTCCTGCATCCTAGTTGTTTTTAAGAGATCCTTTCTTACCTTTTCACTAGCTGCACCAGCATCTTGACGATCTGAAACTCTGTCTTCACTTTCACTTAATTGGTTTTGCAAGCTTGTGATTGAGATTTTAATTTCCTCTATATCTCTTTGACTCTCCTTTATGTGATCTATTTCTTTCCCATATTGTTCATTCAAGGAATCCGTCATTTTTCTAATCTCTATTTTTTTTTTAGCAATGTCTTCTTTAGAAGCAGTTATAAATTCTTTTACTGCAGTGTTTTTTTCAGATTGGGTTTCCTCTCTATGTTTCTGTTGTTGATTCTTTACTTCAGATGCTATGAGTTCTGAGAATTCTTTTTTTATTTTAGAGAGGAATTCCGCTCTGAGTTCCTCTATGACTTTCTGCTGTTGCTTATTTACTATTGACGTTATTAATTCATACATTTGAGCTGAGCTAGTTTCCTCTGCACTTGTTCTGTTTGAGCATTGGATTTCCTCCATATGTTTCTGCATTTGATTCTTTAGTGCAGATGTTATTAATTCAGTGATTTCTTTTTTCATTTCCAATCTGAGTTCCTCTATACCTTTCTGCAGCTCTTTCTTTATTTTAGAAGCCCTTGATTCATTGCTTTCAGCTGTGTGATTCCCAATTTGTTCTGTGTTAGTGTCCTCTGCACTTGTTATGGATGGGCTTGGGTTCTGAGATTGTATTTTGCTCCTTCTCACAATGCTTTCGTGCTTTTGTGTAGCACTGTCTTCTAACCTTTGTTGTAGATCTTTGTTGCAGTTATAACCTTAGATCTACTGAAGTTCTGATGCAGATCTACAAAGTTTGGATTTATCCGGCTGTGCCTGGCTTGGGTCTGGCTGTGTTCTCCGCTCCTTCCTGCTGCTGCCCTTGGGGGTGAACATGTTTTGCCCCTCTGGCAAGATGTTCTGCTCCTGGACTAGCTGGGTGTTTCTTTCCCCTACATTCTCTGCA
>NW_004524843.1:689143-693548 GCF_000260255.1 Octodon degus
CCTGGCCCCTTCATACTGTTTTTACAGCTGCTGATTTCATAAAAGGTGCATGGAGACCAACAAGTAGGGCAAGAATGTTGACAGAATGTGGAGTCAGGTAACAGTTATTTGGAGTTAAATGTTCCCCAAGGAGGGTGAACCTGAGAAACATTCAAGGCTTTGGCACTGGACACTGATGTGCCACAACCTAGCCAGAAGGTGAACGGAAAATTGATTAGCTCTGAAGAGCAGGGAGGACCGAGTTGAAATGATCACAAGTGATTGGCTTTTAATGATCTGCAATTCCTAGTGTGTACTGTTGCTTCCAAGTAGTTATTGATTCTCTCTTGAGATAGAAAACACCCTTAATTGTATTTCTACGGTTTTTCATATGCAATGTCAAACACATCTTATTCTAATTGGAGATAATCAGGTAGGTGTCCTAGTCATTTCTTTGTCACAAAGACGCAGTATCCAACACCAGCAATTTAAAGGAGAGGTTTATTTTTAACTCACAGATCACAGAAGTGTCAGTTCATAGCTGCCTGTGCAGCCTGGCAGAGGGAGATCTCAGAGGAAAAGGTGCGTAACTTGAGGCAGCTGAAGAGTAAGAGAGTAAATGAAGTAGCCAGGAAGGGGGGCAAACCCTTGCAGGTCATGCTCCAGTTACTGGTCTCTTCGGTCCGGTAGGTTTCGTCTCCTCACAACAGGTCAGCTGCAAGCCCCATCAGCCAATCACCTTCCAAAAAGCCTCACCTCCAAGTGAGTAAAACTTGGGAGACATCTAGATAGAAACCAATCATATCAGGCCAAATAGCCATAGGACCAGGACAGCCAGTGACAATAGAAACAATGAAAAACTTAGAGTATCAAATGCAAAGTATGGTTTTATACATTCAAGAAAATAGAGATTAACTCCTCCAGAAAAGGATTTAAAATTTTTATAAAAGGAACAAATGAAAAGTACAGACAAAGAAAAATTCTGTGCATAAATTTATGAAATTAATAGTGTTGTTTTTATGGTTTATGTCTAGGATGTTTCCCCGAAGTCTCATGCTTTCACAGTTGGGACTTTTGCAAGGTGATTGAACTTTGGGATGCTGTACTCACAGTTTATAGGGATGTGTACTGTTAAGAGCTGGCCTGGTTAAAAGCAGTCACTAGAGGCCTGCATGACCTGGAAGAGTAAGCTCTCTGTCTCCTGTGTTCTTTTTCTTCCTAGTTTTCATACCTTAGCCCACTTTTCCTCTGCCCCAGGCCTTTCCCCATTCTACTGCAACCTTGGAGGCAGCTGCCCAAAATAAACCTGACTACTTTTAATTTGTGAGTGTTGGATATTTTGCCTCAGCAACAAGGAAAATGACTAAGATGCTGCTTTCATGAAATTTTAGAGTTAAATAGCAAATTAATGGAGGATAGATTACAGACAAATACAAAGTGAGAGATGAACTGAAACTAGGATGCAAAATATAGAGAAGCACACAAGAAACATGAGCATCATATACACAGATCTATTGTAAGTATAATTAGTCTTGAAAGGAGAAGGATAAGAGAATGAAACAAAATTACATTTTCAAAAGATAATCTAAACGCAGGCAAACTGATAAAACAGATTGTGTCACCAGGACAAAAGTTTGGGGTCTGGAGTTTAGCTCAGTGGCACATGCCTGGCTGGCATGCATGATGCCCCCAGTTCAATTCCTGGTACTGTCCCTGCCTCCACGAAACAAAAACCAAAAACATTATACAAAGACACAGATTAAATGACACTTGGAAGCATTGTAAAAGTGACTGAAAGCCAACAGCGAAAAAGAGTCTGCATGCATTCAGAGGAATAAACAATAGTATTGCCAGTTAGCTTTTCCTTAGAAACCAGGTGAACCAACTAAAACTGGAGGAACATCTAGGACTACAAGTCTTCTCTCAACATGTGACGAGATCATTCTTCACCTAGCAAAATAAGCTTCCAATATGAAAGTGAAACATTTTCAAACAAGTCAGCCCTGGAAGTACATACACTGTCAGTCACAGAAAAACAAAACATCATAAAATGTTCTTCAGAGAGATGGCAAATGATCTCTGACAGAAGTTCAAAGGTTGCAGTAAGTAATATTTGAAGGATTAGGAAGACAGATCTTTTTCAAATAGGAAGGGACTGAGAGATGAAGAGGAGAAGCAGGAAGGGAGAGGGACTTAAAGCTGAGATGTGTCATATACATGCACCCATTCTCCACAGGGAATGTAAGCATTATGCACAGCAAACGTGTAAAAATAAAAAATAGAAACTGAAAAAACAAAATAATAAAAAGACCTTTCAAGAATAGTAACTGCTTTAAATGAAATAATGAGTTGTAACATTTGGAACTAAAATTTAAATCATGATTACCATGTGAATTATACATGAGTATAAGGAGTTAAAGTACCCTCCAATCTTGGCATTAGCTGAAAGAACTAGAACTATTAATTTATGCTATTGAGATAACACATGTTGTAATCTCGGCAGCTGTTCACAAAGCTTCAAGACTCAGAGATCCAATTTGCTCTCTGTGAAAGCCAGAGAGAGTGTTTTCTCTATGTGTGACTCTTCTTAGGCACACTCTACATCATTGATCACTTTCCTCTGTGGCCCCATCTCCTTGAAACAATGGCTGTGATTCATCCACATGGCTGGCAAAGGATCTACAAATTGAGGTACAGGGTTTCCGGATAAATCCTGAGGGGATTTGCCTGACCTTGTCAGATACAAAAGTTAGATTTCTTGTTATATAGGTCTTGCTTTATCTTGGTCTTAACCATCCAGCGAAAAAGTATAAAAATGAGGTATAAAAATTAAAGCCAGATTAATATGCTAAGCAGTAAAAAGCTCAAGTCAAGATCTTCTGACATTGTCAGTCCTATGGATAACCCACTACTGTTATGGACTACTGGAATATATTGGATTATTTTGCTGAATTCATGCACCTATAATATTTAAATAGCAATGGAATACCCATCTCTGACAAAACTAACCAAAAAAAGGGCATACAAACGAAGGACCATTTTGTATCTCTATATACAAAATAGTTAGGATAGCTATATAGCTGCTTTCTCTTAATTCAATGAGAAGAAAGATTTGTACTAATAGTGTTTGTGTAGTATATCATGTCTGCATCTTGTACTATGCATAACTACTATAAAGGCAATAATATGCAATGTATTAATTAATGTAATTGTCCTACTAACTTGTTTTGAAACTATCTCATTTTTGTTTCTCAATAAAATTAATAATAAAAAAGACTCAGTGTTCCCTATAACTCTTGAAATGAGCCTAAAATTTCTGGAATATTTTTGGAATAACTTTATGACATTCTTTGCTTTTGTCACTGATTTGGCGTTGTAACTGATTGTAAAAAAACAATGGTGAGCAAAAGTACTGACTTTTAACCAAAATCAATACAGCAATACAAAGCTGTATTAGCTTTTATTGTACCTTTCTACGCTGGGGGTCAGTCAGTATTTTTTCTATAAGGTTTCGGATGGAAAATATTTTATGGTTTGCAGGCCATGTACTCTGTCTTTTAACTACAAAATTCTTTTGTTGAAAACCAACAACATCCATACACAGTACATTAGTAAGTGACGGTGGCTGTGTTCCAATAGGATTTTATATTAAAAGTGTACCTATGGGCTAGGTTTGACCTGTGAGTGACACAGCTTGACGACTCTAATGTCTCACACATATAGTGAAAATAAGGACAAATTCAGAGACACCAGAGGTTTTACTAAAAAAGCCCTAGCTCAAGGAGTGGAAAATATTGATTTTATTAAATCTTGACCCTGAAGCACACATTTTTTGCTGTTTTTTCTGACATAGCAGAAAGTAAGTACAAAGCATTTTGTCTGCCTACTGAAGTGTGATGATTGTGCTAAGAAAATGCCCTTCTGTGATTGCATCAGTTATGAGCTGAGTTGTTTCTTTATGGGTCACCATTTTTCTTGAAAGAATAATTAACAGTGATAAATATACTTTTTCAGAGTCTGAGTCTAGTAGACCACCCAAGAGTCATAAAATTAAGTCTATAAGAGGTTGTAGGAAAAGTTGCCTCTGCTGTTAAAAAAGACACCGTCGTTGCTCTTTCACTCACCCTTGGTTATCCTCTCTTGATATTCAGAATTATGATAACTACCTCTGAAGGCAGAAAATGGTTTCTCTGAGAACAGAAGGAGCATCATATTAATTGATACATACGAGTTGACAAAGTTATAATAGAAGGACTATTACTCTTTTTTATCCATCTGCTTATCAGTTCCTGAGTTTTAATCACATACTAAATGCTGAGGAGATAGCAGAGTCTTTCATTTCCTATAGGTTAAATTGTAACAGAGAAGACAGAGATTTAATTTGTAATGATACAGGATGGAAATTCAGAGGGCTGTGAAAATATGA
>NW_004524843.1:701683-706205 GCF_000260255.1 Octodon degus
TGTGACTGGATCTGGGGGTTCCCTGAATGCAGCAGAAATTCCTACTTGGTGGGCCGGGTGGGGTGGGTGAGGTGCTGCGATGTGATGGGGGGTGTCCCAAAGGGGGTGGAAGAGGCTCTTACCCATGCTGTGCCTGAGTTGGGACCAGTAAGTCCCGCAGGCGCAGGAAAGCTGGAAACTCTCCCACATACTCGCTGGGCCTGGGCTAGGACTGGGTCTCTCATTCATTTAGAAATATTGACAAGCTAAGAAATTCTTGAATATTTTTAAGGACATTCAAAGGGAACCATACATCAAAATCAAATATTTTTTGTCTGCATGTCTCTATTAGTTCTTTTTTATTTATTTTTTATTCATTTCATTGAGAAAAAAGACAAAATTGCAATGAAACAATTTCAAAACAGGTTAGTAGGACAGTTACAAAAATTAATACATTGCATTTTGTTGTCATTATAGTAGTTATTCAGAGGACAAGATGCAGACATGAAATCTTGTCTAAACAATATCAGTACAAACCTTTATTCTCAATGAACTAAGAGAAAGTAGCAGTATATCTATCCTAACTCTCTTGTGTATACATATACTTTTTTTCACAACAAACTGGTCCTTTATTTACATTTTTGTGAAGATAGTAAAATGAGAAACTAGGTTGCTTAGCGACTAATAGCTAATCTAAGTACCTACAATGTTTGGACTGGTTTCAAGTATAAAAATAGAGCTTTTCTAACTGCACTGGAACACCCATCTCTGACAAAACAAAATGAAAAAGGGGAATTTTTTTGGAGCCATGAAGCTAGAAAATTGAACAAATATGCGTAGGTGGGATTCAGTCCAGGGCCTAAAGCAAACAAGCTACCTCCGTCCTGATATGAACACCCTGTCTGGTTAAGGGTAGCTGTTAATTTCTGTTAGTTCTTAAATTACTTTAATCTAGTTATAAATTAAAGGATATACTGTATATTTAAATGATTTCTGATTTTTGGTCCAGTGATTACATATTTACTTTATTTCAGATAAAAACCAAAAATGATTATCAGCTTCTAAGATGCTAAAAAGCTATTGTGAGAATAACATTGTTCAATTCTTCGTCTTCCTAATAGAAGACAACAGAAAGTGATGCTTCAATATACATTTCAATTCTTTCTAACTGGTTTCTCTCTTAAGTTCAAACAATATTAGGGGATGTGATAGATGTAGTTATTTCATTTAGAAAGTTAAATATCTCCCCCATATAAATTTAAAACAGAAGGGGCCGGGAAATGGCTCAGTGGAATAAGTGCTTGCCTGGCAAGCGCAAGGGCCTGAGTTCAATCCCCGGTTCCGCAAATAAATAAATAAATAAATAAATAAATAATAAAAAAACAGAGATTCTAAAACAAACACTATATTACTTCTTTTAATTTAAAAAATAAACTTTAGTTATTAAAAATTATACACCAGAATAGAAAGCTGTTGCATATTATTGTTTTAAAACTTTCAAAATTTTTATCTCTGATCCATTTCAAATCACAAAATATTTCCAAAGTGTAATATTAAAATAAGCATCATGATTGTTAAAATTTTAAGTAAATTAGGTTTAAATAAAAAAAACTGTGATCATTGAAATGGCCATATTTATCTTTCAAAGTGTCTCTTTCGTGTAGGGAAAAGTTCTACTGGAATTTTGACTTAGCAAAAGGAACTATTTTGTCCCAGGTTTCTAAAATTAAACTGTTTATAAAGTAAGCAGAATCATGAGATAATAATGCACTTAGTAAACATCATGTATTTGCTTTTTAACATCTGAAAAGAGAGTAGGAAGTAAACATCATGTATTTATTTTTTAACATCTGAAAAGAGAGTAGGCTATTTCCAACTCCCATACTTCTCTTTGCTCTACTTAATCTCCAGGGGGTGAGGAGGACTGAGTTTACTGGTAGGCCAGATTTAGAGTAGGGAGGCTCTTTCCCTTTTGTGTTTCACTTTATTATGTTTGCTCTCCCACTAGACCTGCCTTTGCCTGTCCATACCACTCTCGGGCTCACGATGCTCACAGGTGCCTTGGGCCACAGCAGGGTCAGCATTTGATTTTTTCTTTCTGAGATTTTGACTTCTCTGAAGATTTACTCTCAAATTCCTTGCTATCTTGTCAGTAACTAGTACCCTTTAGAAAAACGATTCTTCTTTCTACTTTCATGTCTTAACTTCATAGCAGGTTTCAATAACGAAGGAACCAATACAACAAACACTACTTTAGCCAAAAATAAACCTTTTTTTCTTTCAATTTTTTTTTTTTTTTACCATAATACCACTTTGGTCTAAACTGCTATCTTTTCTTGCCCAGGTTGTAACAACTGTATTCTATTGGGACTGTTTTTATTGCTCTTGGACAATTTTCAATATGACAGCCAGAACACACACTGTGGCTAAAAGCCAACCCTTGCAATGGTCTAATGGTCGTTTCTCTGAGAGTCCAAAGGCCCCACTGCCTCAGGCTCTCACACTTGGCACTCTGTATGAATGGACTGCTCTTCTTCCAGGTCTGCAGGCCTTGTCTCTTCAAAGCCCTTAGACATCTACTAAGGTATGTACTTAAGTTTTCTGCCTCCCATTCTCTTTAGTCATTATTATTATTGTTATTATTGTACTGGTAATTGAACTCAGGACCTTGTGCTTGCCAGGCAGGTGCTTGTGCCACTGAACAATATCCAAGCCCCTCTGATTCTCTTTAAAATCACTACCCTATACAAATCCTTGTAGTTTCTATGCAATTTCTGTTCATTGGTCTTGTTTAGCGGAGGTTTATGTTTGTTGTTGGTGCCAAGGAACAAACCCAGGGATTCCAACTTGCTAGGCAGGCATTCTACTGCTGAGCCAAATCTGCAGTGCCTTCATTGGTCTTTTTTTTTTTTTTTTTTTTTTTTTTTTTTTTGTAGCACTTAGGGAATACTAACAGTGTGTTTACTTATTTTAAGTCTCCTACTTAAAAGTCAACTGTTAAATTAGAAGTATTTGACCTTTATTTTTATTGTTCTGTCTTCAGTGTCTGGGTTAGCAGCTGCCACATAACAAGCTTCAATGACTATTTGTTGGATGATTCTAGTCAAACACCAAGAAAGAACAGCAATTGTTACACTATCAGAGAATCTACACTTCCACTGAGATGATAGAAATACCAACTGTTAAAAGTAATGTGGGGCCAGGGAGATAGTTTGATGGTCTAAGCTCCTGCCTGGCAAGCACAAGGACCTGGGTTCGATCCCCGGTACCACAGGCCATGCCGGCCACTGAATCTGGGCGTGGTGGCGCAACCCTGTAACGCCAGCACTGGGGAGGCTGAGATAGGAAGATCACTATGAGTTGGAGGGGTGTAGTGAGACCCTGTTCCAAATAAATATAAGTAAATAAGTAGATAAGTAATTATTTTAAAAAAGAATTCGACAAATGTTACCTAAGCAATGCAGAAGAATAGAAACATAAATCACAATAAAAGCTACTATACGAATATGGAAAAATACCTTCTCAGCATTCTTCTTCCTTATAAAATGAATATACAACAGTATTTTTGCTCATGAATGCTTTTGTTTGCAAATAATTTGGTTCACAAAGAGCATTTGGTAAAAATTTTTTGGCTAAAAACTGCACTGGGTGACAAGCAGGACTGTGGTCTTCTTTCCCATGCAAACACAAATGTGGCCATGTATTCTAGAACTGAAGAAAAAATTAAGTCTTGAATTGAGACACCACTGTATATTGCATGCTTATAAACACCTTGACCCTTTCATTTAAAAAATAATTGTTGATGTGAAGTCTAATAAACAACTTTTACGGAACAAAGGAACAATAGTCCTAAAACTCCTAACAGGAATTAAAGAAAGAGATTTCAGTCTCGTTTATCTTCAGTCAGATCTCTTCCCTCAGCTGTGTTTTTTAATATTTCTGTATATTCACTGTCTGCCTGTTATTTCTTGATTCATTTTGAAAATTTATGGGTTTTTTTCCTTTTTGAATTTTCTCTTGAATATAATAGATAATGTTTCCTGAACATTCATCATGTATTGTATAACAATTTATTCACCTCACTCCATCGTAGTACGCTAAGTTCAACAGTGACCGAAAGACTCAGTCTGAAGCACCGGCATTAAAATAAAGGATTGGATTTCCTTGGACGCAGAAATTGCCTTGATGCCATATAAATCGCTTCTAAACTTCTTTGAAAATGTTACCAATGATCAGTTGAACACCTAATATTTTAAGGTTATATAAATTTATGAAAAATAGAAGCTGGAGAAGTAAGCCACCATTTTCTATCATAATTGCAAAGCATCTGTCACCCACTCTCCTGACACCACACTTTGCATATGATGAAGGCGGTGCTCTCAGATTCCATTTTTCCCATCAGAAAGGACTCTGGGAAAGAACTGCCTTCTACTTGGGATGGATGAAGCTAATACGCATTAGCCCTTTCTGAATGATGGCTTTACTAAGAGAGAACTGAATTTTAAATATTCTTTAATGTATTATTTCTGGATATATATATATA
>NW_004524843.1:706305-707619 GCF_000260255.1 Octodon degus
TGGTCCAGGGTCATACTACACAGCTCTGACTCACAGTGATCCTCCTGTCTACTTTCTCAGTGCTGCGATTGCACGTGCAAACCCAGGTCCTTGGGCTTGGCAGGCAGGGGCTTAGATCACAGAGCTAACTCTCAGCCCATCACTGAGCAGCTTTAAATACAACAGAGGCCGTGCTATGGAAAATCTGAAAGTGTAAACTCATCAGAGGTGCCATGAACAAGTGGACATGAGGTCAGAGAAGATCCCTCAAGGTCACCTCAGAGCAAGCCCAGATAAAAGCTCCGTGTTATTGATAGGTGTGCTGTTGTGGGGGATTAGGCAGGGAAGGGGAGCATAGGTGATGTACAGTAAGGTCCAGGTCAAAACATCAATACTTTTTATTAAACTTTACAATTTGCTTAATAGTTTTATGTTTTAAGGCTTCGCTCATTTATACTTCCTGTTCTTTTCAAAGGAAATATCTTGAGATCTCTGTTGTCAAAAATACAACAGCTCACAAGCTCATAAACACATGTGTCTAAAATTAATTGGTTAAAATACATGATTAAATTGGTCTAATTACTTGATTCCATTATTCTTCACTATCAATACTTGCTCATCTAAAGATGAGATACTTGCTCATTCATTTATTTTTTTCCATAATTTTATTGAGAAACAAATGACAATGAGACAGTTTCAAACCAAATTGGTATGACCGTTTCAATAATTAAGACAATGCATACATTCTTCTTAGTGGTTAATTGCTGTACAAGATACAAACATGATATCCTATTTACAAACACTATTAGAACAAATCCCTCTGTTCATTAAGAGAATGTAACTATATATCTATCCTAACCACTTTGAATACACAGATACAAAGTGGACATTCATCTGTATCCCCTTTTGTGTTAAGTTCCATTATTGAATATTATAGGTGTGTTAACTCAGCAAAATATTCTAAAAGAGTCCAGTAGCCCATAACAGTATTTGGTCTTCCACTTGACAGGCAATGTCAGAAAATGTTGACCTGAGTCCCCTACAGCTCAACATAACAGCATGGCTTTACTTCTTATATTTCATTTTTATACTTTTCTGCTGGATGGGTAAGACCAAGGTAAAGCAGGGCCTATAAACAAGAGTTGCTGCTTTTGGGTCTGATAAGGTCAGTCAAGTTCCCTCAGGATTTATCCTGAGATCCTGTACCTCAGATTGTATAACATTTGTCCGTGTCAGCCTTGTGGATGAGTCATGGCCATTGCTTGGCCAATGTGCTCTCTGTGAAAGCCTGAGAGAATGTTTTCTCTCCATGTGACTCTCCTTAGGCACACTCTA
>NW_004524843.1:719494-723660 GCF_000260255.1 Octodon degus
ATATATATCATATATATGTGTGTATTTCAAGCATGGATAAAGAAAATAAAATATAAAATCGGAGACACTAAGAAGCAAAACCTTTAGCCTTCAGTGAAATGATGGCTATTGCAAAGAAATCATGATGTGCAGATCAAGCAGCTATGAAATTGTTAGAAATGATATATTTTAAAGTGAGTCACTTATTCCAGATGTAAGGAAAGGGATTAAATTGTGAAAAGCGAGCAGTTACCTCAATGTCCTTTTTACAGTGTTAGCCCAGAGCAAAGGGTCAAGTAACCAGCAGTCTTTTGTATGCCGGATTTTCTCCTTTCTTCTTTCCTTCCTTTCTTTTTCCTCCTTCCTTCCTCCCTGCCTTCTTCCCTCCCTCCTTCCCTTCCTTCTTTTCTTCCTTCCTTAGTTGTTTTCTCCTTTTCTGTCTCTCATTCTCTTAACTTGTGTTCTGCCCTTTTATTCACTCCTTCTAGAGAGAAACAAAGTACCCACTAGGGACCAGACACATCCTAGCGCACGCGCGCGCGCGCGCACACACACACACACACACACACACACACACACACCATTCAAGGTGAAAGAAATCTTGTTGACGATCCATCCAAGCTTCCTTTTCTGACAGTGATTTTGAGCCCCTTAGTGTAGAACGTCTGTGAGTGGATGGTAACGAGTAGGGATGGAGCATAGGATCCACACAGGCTCGGGCTCACCCTCCAGCACCAAAAATTTGAAAAACTCATTTCTTGAAATAAATGGTGAAAACATGGTAGTTGAAACTAGGTTTTTAGATGCCTGGTTGAATTCATTTTCTTCTAAACCATACTTTATGTTTCATTAATTTATTTTCTTTAGTAGTATATGATTACAATACATAATAAATTAATTTATTATGGGGATTTGTGCATGCACATATTGCACTTTGATCATTTTTATGTCTCCTTCCCCCTCCATTCCTTGCCATCTCCCCATCTGAAGATCCTCCTTTGATATATGAATTGATAAGCAATTTGAAATTGAGTGTAAAAATTTCTTTAATAAAATATTGAGTCAGTAATTTGTAAGGAAATGACTATGCTATTCATTACTGAATATTACAAATAAGGAGATTCTGACTTTAAAACTTTTAGAAAGTCACTGAATAACTAAAGAAAAGAAAAAAGAATGACTCAACTCCAAAGATAAATGCTACTATCATTATTATTAGCTGAATATATTTGTTCATCTCAACTATTTCTCATTATGTCCTTGAAACCTTATAAATATTGTTTAGTCAGATTTATGGATAGGGTAAATTTATGAATTTCTCTCCAGAGGCTAAAAAGCTTGCTGAAATTTGCCTTTCTAGAGAATGATGAAGCCAGGATACAAATTTAGATTTGCATTTCTCTACAGTTTTTCTTTCCTAAGTATCTGAAGCCACCTTAAGTTTCTTCAAAGGGGACGACTTCCAAGTTCTGGTGGATTACTAAGCAAAAATTTCTGAGCAAGTACAACAAAGCTTTTAAATAAAGGGCCAAATGTAAACTCAGAGTCAAGAAAAAGATTTTTAAAATTCTGAGTTGACTTACATGATTAAAAACTTTACTTGATTGAGATTTAAAGATGAAGTTCATTTATTTATTTATTTACTTTTGTATTTAGGACAGGGTACAGGGTCTACAGGGTCTCACTAGGCCAATCTGACTCGTAGTGATCCTCCTGTTTTCAGGTGTGCAACCCCTCACCCCCGTCTCAATCACCATCTCAGTGTACCCCGGACGCAGGGCAGGCCCGACAAGCTGGGGATCAAACCCTGGCTACTGCTCTGTGCCTCAGCAGGCACTTTAGTCCACTGAGCTATCAGGTCGGCCCTAAAGATGATGTTCTATATTTAATATGATTATTATTTAAGTTTATTTACATTTACTTCTTTCTTTTAAATACATTTTAGTACAGGGTCTACAGGGTCTCACTACGTAGATCGGACTCATAGTGATTCTCCTGCTTTCAGCCTCCCAAATGCTGGGATTACAGGCACACCCCACCTCGCCCAGTCTTAATCACCATCTCAGGGCATCCCCAAGGCGGGACTGGCACAGCATGCCTGGGATCCAAACCTGGTTCCTGCATCTACCTAAGCAGACACTTTAACCCACTGAGCTGTCTGGCTGGCCTCAGTATACATTTACTTCTTATTATGATGGACATTATACAGCTTAAGAAACATAAAATGGAAAACTGACTTGTACATAGGTTCCCATATATATTGTAGTATTTTCAATTTATGAGGCTTAAGATTCTTCGACTGATACCTTCAGGAGAAGTCTTCCTGAGTCTAGTTTAAGTATTTGTTCTCTGCTTAAGCCTTTTATTCCACCAAAGGTTTAGGCAGGTAGACATTTGCTGAAAATAAGAATTGAATCTTAAAGCAGTATTAAGGCTGCTTAAAAAATGAATAATTATTTATTATTATAAAATATTTATGAACATGATGACACTGATAACTGGTTGCTAAGATGTCAAAATCAAGACGAAGACTGAAATAAAGTGACAGACCCTGAAAAGTAGATCAGGACAAGCAACAGTGATGTAATGCAGGATCCTGTTGATGTTTGTTGGAAAATTTTGGGTCATTGCTTTTTTTTTTTTTTTGTTATTTTAAGGAAGGGTCTACAGGGTGTTCAGGGTCTCACTATTAGATTGGACTCATAGTGCTCTGCCTGTTTACAGCCTCCCAAGAGCTGGGATTATAGGCACGCCACCATGCCTAGTCTCATTTGCTATCTCAGTGCACCCTGGGGGTGAGGCCGGCATGGCAGGCCTGTGGTTCAAACCCCAGACCCTGCATCTGCTTGCAGGCACTTTAATCCACTGAGCCATTTGGTCACCTCAAGGTCATTGTTTCTTTAAATACTGTTTCTCCACTCTTTGCTTCATCTGGCACTACAGTGAGACACATGTTTGGACTCTTGTCCATGCCCATGTGTTGCTTTTGCCCTTTCTAAATGTCTCAGTTACTCCTCTCTCATAGCTGGGACAAAAAAACCCAACACCCAAAATGAAGGAAGAAAAGGTTTATTTATTTATTTATTTTGTGGTACCAGGGATCAAACTCAGGACCTTGTGCTTGCCAGGTAACCACTTATTCCACTGAGCTATCTCCTCAGCCTAGAAAAGGTTTATTTAGCTCACAGTCAGTGGAGGTCTTGATCCATACTCAGCTGGCCATAAGGCAGAGTGGCACAGGGCACAAAGAGCCACAGTTCTTGGTGGCGAGAAAGAGGAAGAGAGCAAAGGGAGTGGCAGCAGTTCAGGAAGCTAGCTGGCCTCTCTCCTCCTTACACTGTAGTGCAAATTACCTGCCCCAGGGTGGGTGCAGCACCCACACCCACAATAATCAATCACAAACTCCAGGGCTTCTTGCTGGGCCCACCCCCGAGATACCCTGAGATTGGGCATGGTGGCATGAGCCTATAATCCCAGCTCTTGGGAGCCTGCAAATAGGCAGATCACTATGAGTCTGATCTAGTAGTGAGACCCTGAACACCCTGTAGACCCTTCCTTAAAATAAAAAAAAAGAAAAAAAAAAGAAAATTCCAGAATCCGCCTCATGACTGCATAAGGCTTTGGGAGGACACCTAGACATAAATCATAACACTAAAGTACCACTGAGATGACACTTTTTAGCTTTGCTCGTCTCTTCAGCTGCATCTTGCAGGCCTTATTTCATGAATGACATTGTGCTTTAGTTTTAGAACTTATGTTTGAATCTTAATAGATTACAGTCCTCAGAATTATCTTGTTTTACATTTTGATCACACGATGATCATGATTATTATAGTCATCCACATGCTTGTTTTTGCTCTTTGGGATTTTGGTGTTTCCTCTTAGTCCTGTAGCTTGATACACTTTGTAGTTTTAATTAAATAACTTATGTTAAGGAAAAAAGATCATGAATTTCACATGGATAAAATTGTACTTGTTTGACAACATTCAGTATTTATTAAAGGTTGAGAGGAGAGTCACATGGGGAGAAGACACTCTCTCAGGCTTTCACAGAGAGCACATTGGCCAAGCAATGGCCGTGACTCATTCACATGGCTGACACTGACAAAGGTTCTACAATCTGAGGTACAGGATCTCAGGATAAATCCTGAGGGCATTTCACTGACCTTCTCAGACCAAAAAGCTAC
>NW_004524843.1:724430-729700 GCF_000260255.1 Octodon degus
AAAAAAAACCCTCAAAGTTCAAATATAAAAGATAATGGAAGATGATTCAGGGAAAAATATAAATTACTTGTAAAATAATAATTCAAATGTAGGGTAGATAATTCAATGAGGATTTGAAGAGTATTTGAAATAAATTATTACAACAATCTTCAATTTATTTTCAAAATAATTGTTTTAGAATACTGAATCAGTCATAACTCTTTTGACTTTTTTCTTTTTTCTTTATTGGCTTGTCTCTGGAATAAACTGAATGTTTCAAATAATTTGTGCTTTTAAATGTTCTATCAAATGTTGCATATCCACTTTATGCAGAATTCCCTCTGTGTAGTTTAAGTGGCATTGGAAAGGTTTGTTTACTCTCACAAACATTTCCTTTTTGCTTTGCATGATGGAAATTTTGACTAGAGCTTAAAAATTTTCATAGAAGAATGATATTGGCAATGTAAGTTCTGAATGGAAAAGTCATCAAATGTCCAGTTAGGCCTGCTGTAACTATTTGCTGTGAAAGAAGCTAGAGCTGGGGGATCATATAGTTCGCATGACCTATTTGTTGAGTTGGTACTTTACAATGCATTGGAAAGACAGACTAGTGTGTAATTATTGCATAAATGCTGAGTAACAGGCCACAGTCCTTCACATATGAAAGAAGCATAATTGTGGCTCTGACAAAGAAAATTAGAATTCTAGAGGATCCTCTAGCAAGGAGACTTTTAAGTTTACCTACTCATAAAACAAAACAGAATAAAACAAAAGAAGTAAAAGACATTCAGCAAGGCAGAAGTGAAAAGGCAACTCAATAAGGGATCACAAATTTAATACTTAACATTATAAATACCACCTACAGTTTTTATAAATATTATATAGAATTTGTAAAGTTTGTAAAAGTCAATATTTTCCATATATGCTTTGTTATAAAACATTCCTTACAAAAAACAATGTTCTGAGGAGTCTGGCCTACACCCACAACCAACACAAAAGCTTTGTTGATCTGCAATGGCCTATCCCATCATCACAGCAGTCACACAGATACAAGACATCTATGGGGACCTGATGAGTCTCGCTCCACCTCATCACCTTCTAGGGAGCTTCTCTGGAGTAAGCTTCAGCTTACTCCCATCATCCTCAGAGACTTCCTGAGCTTCAGATTGCTCCCATTCACCATGGCAGGAGCCACACTAAACCCCACATATCAGGAGCTTTGGTGAGCCTTCCCTACCCCCCTCCACTCTCATGGAGCCTTGTTAAAACACTCCCTGCCTCTACCATCATTGCTGAAACAAGGTGAATATAGGGAGTTTAAAAATGTCAAAACAAAGGTTCAAAAGTCAGTCTCAGAACTCCAGCCCACACAGAACAAGCCCCAGAGACAAGGGCATAGAAGACCTTGGAAGTCACACACCTGAAATTTTGAAATGATAGTAATTGTAGTAAAGGAATAATTCAATCATGCATGGAAGAATTCATATCACAAAGAATCTCTCAGGTGAAAAAAGAAATGACAAAAGTCATGTAAGAATTGCTCAGCACATCTAAGGAAGATGGATTAAAAAAGAGGAAAATAAAAAATGATGGAGACTTTGAGCAAATAATACTTGAAAGAATTAGAATGCATAAAACAGATTCAGAAGGGCCAGCCAAATAGCTCAGTGGACTAAAGCACCTGCAAGCAGGCGCCGGGACCAGGATTTGATCCCTGGGCCAGCCATGCCGGCCCTGCTCCTGGGGAGTACTGAGATGGCAATTGATACTGGGCGTGGTGGCACATTCCTGTAATCCCAGCTCATGGGAGGCTGTAAACAGGAGGATCACTAGAGTCCAATCTAGTATTGAGACCCTGAAAACCCTGTAGACCCTTCCCTAAAAAAATGTAAAAACAAATAAACAAAAATAAAAACAACAACACCACCACAAACAACAAAAAGATTCAAACAGATATTCAGGAAATTAAGAATTCCATTAAAAGTTGGTAAAATCACTTGAACAAAACTAAACATAGGCTTTCAGACAAGCCCAAATAAACAATGTTAAGCTTCACCTAAAGCTAAAAAAAAAAAAAAAAAAAAAAAAAAGCACAAGTCAAGTCAAAAGCCCAAAGAAAGCAAGAAATTATATAGAGTAGAAATCCATGCAATGAACATGAAGACAATAATACAAAGAATTAATGAATCAAAGCATAGCTTCATTGAAAGAATAAATTTAAAAAATGATAAACCCTTAGCCAATCTTATCAAAAAAAGAAAAGAAAAATATTCAAACTCATGTAATAAAAAATGGAAAAAAGAGACCCTGTAGAAATTCAGAAGATCATCAATACTTTGAAAATTTTTACTCTGACATGATGGAAATTATAAAAGAAATGGAAAGATTCCTAGATACATATGAATTACCAAAGCTGAATCAAGAAGACATAAACATTTGGAATAACCCAATATTAATGAATGAAGTTAAAAACATGATAAAAAACCTACCAACAAAGAAAAGTGCAGGCCTTCATGGACTCAAACCTGAATTCAAGAAGAAATTTAGAGAAGTTTAAATGAAATTGAAAGAGAAGCAATTTTCCCGAACTTGTTCCTGGATGTAAGTATTACTCTGCTAGCAAAATAAGAGATAGTCCCAACCAAAGAAGAGACATATAGACCAATCTCCCAAATGAACATAGATGTAAAAATCCTCAATAAAATGGTAGCAAGCAGAATGCAACAAATCGTCAAGAAGATTATACATCATGACCAAGTGAGAATCATCTTAGAAATGCAGTGATGGTTTAATACATGCAAATCAATAAATGGAATACATACATCAACACAGCCAAAGGCAAAAATCACTCAATTATCTCAATACATGCAGAAAAAGCTTTGACAAAGTCCAACAATCATTCATAATAAAAATTCTACAGAAAATCAGAACAGGTGGTCTTTACCTCAATCTGATAAAAAGCCATCTATGAGAAACCAATAGCCAACATCATACTAATTGGAAAAAAACTGAAAGCTTTCACTTAAAATCAGAAACAAGACAGGGATATCCACTGTCACCACTTTGAATCTGTAAAGTTTTGGAAACATTAGCCAGAGCAATTAGACAAGAGATAGAAAAAAAAAAAGAATTAGTGATTGGAAATGAAGAAGTGAAATTATTATTTGTAGATATCATTGTATAGTACATAGAAGACTTCTAAAAACTCCACTAAGAAGTTGTAGATTTAATCATTGAATACAGTAACATAACAGGATACAAAGTCAGCATTCAAAAATCAATAGCATTTCTGTACAAAAATAATGGATATACCAAGACTGAAATTAGGGAAACCATACCTTTCACAATAACATCCAAAGAAATGAAATACTTAGGAATCAATCTAACAAAGGAAGTAAAGAGCTTATATGGAGAAAATTGCAGTACTCTGGAAAAAGAGATTGAAGAGGATTTCAGAAAATGGAAAGATATTCCTTGCTCCTGGATAGAAAGAAAAAACATTGTAAAAATGGCCACACTCCCAAAATTGTTATACAGATTCAATGTAATCCTGATTAAAATATCATTAGTATGCCTCACAAATCTAGAGAAATTCTAGAATTCATCTGCAAGTAGAAGAGACATGAAATAGGAAAAGCAACACTTGGCAACAAGGGAAAGGCAGGAGGCATAATCTCTGACTTGAAATTATACTGCAAAGCTACTCAGATAAAATCAGCATGGTATTGGCAAAAATACAAATCCAAACAACAACAACAAAAATAGTCCCAACACATCTGAATATCAGTGGAAAAATTTAGAAGATGAAGACACAACCACAAACACATCCAGCCACTTTATCTTTAACAAAGGCTCCAAATATGTTCACTGGAAGAAAGCCTCCTCAATAAATGGTGTTGGAAAAACTGGCTTTCCATATGCCAAAGGATAAAATTAAACCCATGTCTGTCAACATGCACCAAAGTCAAAGCAGATCAAATATTTAAACACTAAAACCGAAACACTAAATCTGTGGAGGGGAAAGTAGGTAGAAATTGTGAAAAGATAGGGCTTGGTAGAGATTTCATGAACAAAAACAAAATTGCATGGGAAATACTTCATGGAATGAACGACTGAGATCTCATCATTTTGAAAAGTTTCAACATGTCCATAGAAATCAGCAACATAGTAAACAGAAAACCAGGAACTGGGAAAAATTATACCCAATTGTCCCTCAAATACCATACTTGCATCTAGATTATACAAATTTTTTTTTAAAAAATCAGGCCTCCAAAATCCAAAGACCCAATTCAAAAAATGTGCTGCTGAGATGAATATACATTTCCCAGAAGAAGGAACACAAATGACAAGTAAATATATGAGAAAATGTTCTACATCATTGGTCATTAGAGAAACGCAAATTAAAACAACCCTGAGATTCCATCACACTCCAGAAAGAATGGCTATCACCAGGAAGGTAACCAATAACAACTGCTGGAGGTGCTACGGGGTAAAAAGAGCTCTTCTGCATTGTTGGTGGAAGTGTAGACTGATATAAGCACTATAAAAATCAATGTGGAGATTCCTCAAAAAGCTACAAAGGAAGTCCCATTCAACCTTGCTATTCCTCTCCAAGGTATTTTTCTAAAAGAACTGAAAGCATCATGCCGCAAGAATATATGTGCAGTCATGTTTATAGCAGCACAATTTGCCATAGCTAAATCTTGGAAACAACCCAAATAACAATCAAAAGAGGAATGGATAAAAAACATATCATATTTTCACACAATGGAGTATTTCTTGGCTATAAAATAGATAAAACTCAAGGCTTTTATAGGTGAATGGGTCAACTATAGACCATACTAGTAAGTGAAATAAATCAGACCTGCATGTGCAAACATCGTATTGTCTCCTTAGAGTAAGAATCTGAAAGAGTAAATAAAATCTGAAAAGTGTGATACATATTGTGAAAGGGAAAGTATCTTCTCAAAGGGAAGGAGCAAGTCAGATGAAGAAATGGATGAAAGAAAGAAAAACATGTAAAGGATAAAGATAAATTTATGTATATATACAGGATAGCCTAGATAACTGTACTATTGATTTCTCCTGATTGTTTGAAAGGAGAAGTTAATGCTGAAGTTCCTCTTCCTCCTCCCTCCTCCTCCTCCTCCTCCTTTGCCAATTTGAATGCTTATACATATCTGATAATCTGAACTAGTAGTTTGAGGACAACATTATGCAATATAACAACCATGTTGAATCCTCATTTGCTTAGTGAAATTCTGTATTATTTGTAATGGTTTTTATTATTT
>NW_004524843.1:739109-741062 GCF_000260255.1 Octodon degus
TTAAGCATTATCTGTTCCTTTGCATAGAGCAGCAGAAATCCACAAGACATTTGTCCAAATCATCCTGCTTACACACATACATAAATTTCTTTCCACCACTCTCCTCTCCTGTCCTTCTTCTCAACTCAGTAACTCTTTCCTTTTGAATAAGTTCATTCCCATTTCCCAGTATCGATTGTACCCTTCAGATTCTATATTTTGTTTCAGGTGTTCACACTATGGAGACAATATTATATTTGTACATGTGGGTCTGATTTATTTCACTTAAGAGTATGTTCTCTACTTGTATTTATTTGAAGCATCATTCAACTATAAAACAGGATAAAATTGAGGATTAGGAGACTTTAAAAAAATACCTGTACCCTTGTTTTTATCACACTTTCATAGTAATCAAAAGTAGAAGCAACTCAAGGGGGTATTAATGCATGAACGGGCAATAAAACATGTCCCACTATGATAAAATGTTCCTCAGCCCTAACAGAAACAGTTTCTGACACAGCACCACACTGGTGTACCTTGAGGTCATGATGCTAAGTGAAATAAATTTCAAAGTATGTTATCAGTATATGCATGTGCCAAATGAAACCCATTATTTTGTATAATTAATATGCAATGACAAAAAAGAAAACTAAAAAGTAATTTATTGTTTAAAGCAAATAACATATTTGGAGTTTAGATCCTACACAGAAGGAATAAAGGGTAAGAATAAATGAATGACAGGATGTTTAAAGAGTCATATTTAGATCTAATCAGGTAAAACTGTGTGAAGGCAAAGGTGATAAATTGGAGAGGTATATTGCAAATCTCAGAGCAGCTATAATAAAATTACATGAAAGAGAATAGGTGATAAGCTAATGGTTCAACTAAAATTGAATCATAAAAAATGAGGTAATAGATATGAATTAGCTGAGTTATAATAATCATTTCACAATGCATACATTAGTTCATATATTATGAGCATAAAATGTTATTGTTACTTGAAGTTCAATAAATAGAATTGTAGAAGAACATAGGATTCATGAAATTAGTTTCAACACAAAAGATGTTTTCGGATATTAATTAATCCTAAAAATGTAAACAACAAAGGACAGAGATAAAAGAGGAAAAATCAAAAGCAATAACATGATAGGATATTTAAATCAACCATATAAATGATTATACTAAATGTAGATTGTCTATATATTTTATATAAAAGGTAGAGAATCAGAATATTTACAAAAAACTGAATTTCACACTATTATTTTAGAAATTCATTTCAAATAGGAAAACAGATTAAAAGTGGAATGACAGAAAGTACAAAATATAAAATACAAATTGGGAGAAAGTTGAAGTGAGCAAACTAATAGCAGAAAGCATTAATTTTAATCCTTTAATTATTATTTTTATTTGGTACTAGGAATTGATCTCAGCAACTCACCAGTGAGCTATAACCCCAGCCTCATCAATTTTAAACAAGGATGATTGCTAATATTAAACTGAGTTATTATGAAACGAGAGACATCAATGTATCTACAGATAAATGTCTATTTGGTATCTGTGTATTCAAAGTGGTTAGGATAGATATATAGTTACATTCTCTTAATGAATAGAGGGATTTGTTCTACTGGTGTTTATAGATAGGATATCATGTCCTCATGTCCGCATCTTGTACAGCAATTAACCACTGGGAGGATTGTATGCAATGTGTTAATTATTGAAACTGTCCTACCAATTTGAATTGAAACTGTCTCATTGCTATTTGTTTATCAATAAAATTGTGGAAAAAAAGAAATGTGATATGATAAAAAAAATAAATGTTTAAATGTTTAAAAATATATCATGGGCTGGTGAGATGGCTCAGTGGTCTAAAGCACCTACTTAGAACAAGCTTAGCAAAACAAAGGGACCGCGGTTCAATCCCCCAGCACCACATGCCAGCCAGCCCCGCCCCCTGGTGGGCTGAGCTGGCCCCCC
>NW_004524843.1:741162-743764 GCF_000260255.1 Octodon degus
TGATAGCTAAGTTTTTGTTTCTAATTTATTTCACTTAGTATCATAGTTTCAAAGTGCAACCATTTTTCTACAAATGACTCAGTTATGCTCCATTGTGTACACATTTCTTTATTCATTTGTCTGTCAATGGGCATATCAGCCACTTCCAACTTTGAGGCACTGTAAATCCTGCTGCTACAAATGTGGGCATGCACGCGTCACTGTAATAAGATGCCTTTAACACTTTCAGGAAGATATCTAGAAAGAGAAGAGCTGGGTTGTATGGAATTTCTACTTATGAATGTTTCTAAATAACATATTGCCATTCACATTACTTTATAGTCAAAGTTAATTTATATCCTGTTAACCAAATCCAGTTCAACCCTCTTAAATTATACAAATTTACACTGTCCTATTTCAATTTGACACTCTAATAAGCTGTTGGCGACTTTTCACAAATTGATAGAGAATGAATAACATAAAATTAAGCTCACAGGTCTTAGAATTCAAACAAAACTTACACACTCCCATTCTGACATGTGTTAGATATCTGTTTATTTTGGAAAATTATTAAATTTTTCTAAACCTCAATTATAAATTGAAGATGATCATATACCTATCCTATGAAGTTCTTTGTATTAAAAAATGCAATCTTGGAAAATAATACAATGATGCCAACATCATAAACCACCAAGGACCAATAGTTTTTGTTACTGAATACTACTTTAAGGTTGTTGGTATTTTTTTTTCCTCATGAATCAATTTAACAAAAGGGCATCAAGATGAACTTGTTACTTAAAGGAAAATGCCAAAATCCTGGTGAGGATAAAATCACTTTCCCTGAACATAACTGGCCCTAGTGTTAATCTTGATAGCAAACTTTCCACAAGTGTGCATGTTGCCTGGCCCTATAACAAAGCTCATAAAACAAAAGAACAAATGAAAAAGATAAGAAAGACTATTTTTATTGACTGATAAGAAACAAATATCTGAGCTCCTATGGTCATTTTAAGAAACACTGTATCTGAATGTTAAAATCCAAACTATACTAGTCATTAAACTGAGAATATGTGAAAGATAAAGATTTCAATTTCACTACCTTGTTCAATGACTAAAATTCATTTAGATATCAGAGTTTCTGTTTATCTGGTGCTATGTGGCTAACCTGAAGGTCAGCAATCTTAGAATTCCATGCTTTTACCTAGAAAAACCTAACTAATAAAAGACATATTTGGAACTGAACTGTCTTAGATTAGGAAATCAGAGAAAGAAAGGACAAAGTGTGGTGAAGAACTAAACAAAGGATATTCAACTAAGATTATCAAATATTTGTCAGGTTTCAGCTACTTATAGAATCCTCAGCTATGAAACATAAAGGGATCCAAGCCCAAGTGTTACTCTTACTACCAAGGAACATAGAACACTGGAGGAGAATGAAATACATCAGAATTCTACAAGCAGAAAGCTAAGATGAAACGGTTCTGGATGGAATCCGAGGGAGCATGGGTTACAGCGGTCCTTCACTTATCCAGAAAGTTACATTCCAGATGCCCCTTGCAATAAGTGAAAATCAGCGAAATAGCAACGTTATATCTATTTTAGTATTGATATGTATTTTTAAGGCTTTCTAAACCCTTCTCATACTCTTATAAACATTTCCCACACTTTTAAAAACGCTTCTAATGTTCTTAAGCATTTTCTTTTTCTTTTTAAAAAAACATTTATTTATTTATTTTATGTGTGTGTGTGTGTGGCCAGCTCAGCCCACCAGTGGGTAGGGCTGGCTGGCATGTGGTGCTGGGGAATTGAACCGCAGTCCCCGTGCTTTGCTAAGCTTGTTCTAAGTAGGTGCTTTAGACCACTGAGCCATCTCACCAGCCCCCTTAATCATTTTCTAAACTCATAAATCTATGTAATTTTAAATATATATATATATATATATATATATATATATACCATATGATACTGCAAAATACTGCTATATAGCAAACATCTGCAATAAATAATTTAGATTAATACTTTTTGAGAGCCCATGAAGCAGTACGTCCATGAAAGTCAAACTGCAAAGTAGTGAGGAACTATTGTATTCAACAAGTGATACGCAGCCATGTAACTCAGGTACACTTAGAGTATAGTTGGAGGTCAGACTGCAAGAGACCAAGGTCATGAAATTTTTACTTAAATGTTAAGCCATTTCAAGGAACTCTGCTTTCCATGGGGTAGGGAGGCTTATGAAAGAGCAGAGGTCTGCTAGAGAAACTAAGAGTGTGAAATAAAATGTGGATATCATCTATTGGAAAGAAACAGAGAACTGCACAAGTAATGAAAAGAAAAAGAAATGCTGAAGACAAAAAAGGACTACCCTAGGGAGCTGAATTGGTCATTGTCAGGGTTTTACTCAGCTCAAAGATTAATTAAATTTCACATATAGGGACAGTTTCTTTTCACAAATTTTCCAATTTTTCTCCTCAAGACTTCTTCAATACTGAAGATGCATAGGATGAGACCCAAATCCAAAGAGATTGCTTTGATGAACAAAGGAGAACTTCCAAAATTCTGATAAGAACAAGATTAATGCCTCGGACACTCCAGACGGAAAGGTCTGTAGATGACCTTATGCTCT
>NW_004524843.1:744004-745373 GCF_000260255.1 Octodon degus
TTTTTTTTTTGGCAGAATCGGGGATTGAACTCAGGCTCTTGCACTTATTCTACTGAGGCATCTTCCCAGTCCCCTCTTTTATTTTTATATTTATGTTTTTAGTACAGGGTCTACAGAGTCTCTCCACACGGATCAGACTCGTAGTGATCCTCCTGTTTTTCAGCCTCACAAGCGATAGGATTGCAGCCATGCACCAACATGCTCAGTCTCAATACCTGCCTCAGCATGCCTCAGGGGTGGGCTGGCACAGCAGGTCGGGCATTGAACCTCCACCCCCAACCCCGCCCCAGTATCATAGGATTTCAGGTGAGCACAGCCCCTACTTAAGAAAGACGGTTAATCACCACTGTCTTTGGCAGCTGGAAAGAAGGACCCATCCACAGTAATAGAAAACAAGACCTTTATAAGCAAGGCTCTGGAATTTCTTCAGAGAAAAGAATCTAATAGAAATTCTAAAATTAATCTTTATTAAGAAATCTTCAGATCACTTAAACAATATATTAACTCAGGATTAGTGTTATTCAAGCCATAGAAGCATGCAAATTCGGTGACTGGAGAAGTCATTGCAGGGTAGGGTACCTGCCTAGAGCAAGATGATGCAGGTCCTCAATATGAAAAATAAAATAAAAAAAAAAACAACAAAAAACACAAAATGTGAAAATTGAAATTTAAAGAGAAAAAGGTGATTTTGGTGACATTTATCTAATGATTCATGCTTTTTTGAGCACATTTTGATGTATCTGTGGACCATTTAAAATTTTTCTTTAGAGAACCATCTATAATTCCAATTTATGTGAAGTATCTAGAATACACAGAGAAGCTAAGACTAGAAAGTCAATAACTGGGTAGAAGGGAACAAAAGCAGTTTTGTTCTATGGAAACAAGATTTCAGGCACAGGATGTAATTTAGAGACAGAAATTTTAGATAATAATTTCTGCAATACAAAATATGGCCTCTAGTTCACAATAGTATACAAGAACAGAGAATGAGCACACGAAGGAAAGGTCAACACCACACCAACAATTTAGAAAAGGTAAGTGAAAGCCACAATTAAGTACTATTGACACCCATTACATTGGCAAATAGCCAATGAGATAAAATACCAAGTGTCAGCGGGAACGTGGGAAGGTTAGAACTGGCTGCTGGATGTTAAACATGTAGAACTAATGCATGACCTGTGAATTTCACTGTGGATGCATTTACACTTCCAAAATTCAAAACAGTATTAAAAATATACCTGTACCGGTCTGGTGAGTGTGTGGAGAGCTTCCTGCTACTCTGCGCCAGCGGGACCAGTTCCAGCCCAGGCGCAGCATGGGCCGGACCCTCTCCCGCCCCCTCAGGCTGCCCCCCACCACTCCGCCGTAC
>NW_004524843.1:745473-746611 GCF_000260255.1 Octodon degus
AGCCCATTAATAAAAATATACAAAATGAGGTTGTTCGTCATGACTAAAGTATCTCTGGAAGCACTTCCTTTGCCAGCTCCTGTTGTTGGTAGTTGCTGGCATCCTTTACATTGTCTTGTTCATATACCACTCCAATCTCTGCCACCATCTATAAGTGATTTTTCCTATATTTGATTCTGTACCTCTTGTCTTCTTATAAAGATGTAAAAATATTGGATGAAGGGCCACCCAGAATCAGTGTGCCCTCATTTTAATTATTACAACTATAAAATAGGCCCAATTTCCAAATAAGGGCACATAGACCTATAGTGGATTGAGAATTTCAGTGCATCTTTTGGGAACATAGTTCAGTAAAGAACACTAAGCAAATTAGATCAAATGTTATATACAAAAAAATATATATCATTGAGTCCCTCCTTCCTGTCAGTTCTTATTAAATACCCACTTTGTCCAAGACACTGCTCCAAACACAGAATTGAGCGAACAAACAAAAATGCCACTCTTCAGTGGTGGAAAACATTAAAATTGGGATCAGTTACAATAAAAGTTCTAGGTTAACTAAAAAAAAAATTTATTGGTAAAACCCAAATGTTTTCTCCATAAAACAGTACAAATGATGAAATTCCTGGTCCTATTGTCATCACATATTTTATTGGAGATCAAAAATTCAAGCTCTCCCAAAGTAAAATAAAGAAATTCAAGGAGTATTTATTGGGAAAAAAACAATATTTGTTTATTCATAAACAACAAGAATGGTCATGTAAGAAAACTTAAAAATTTAATAAAGTAGGTAATAGAACTTGAGTTTAGAATGCTAACAAGACACAAGATATACAGAAGAACAATTGTGCAATATAAATATATATACACATATACATATGTATATATATGCACTGTATTTCCAATAATTTCAAATGTAAATTATTTGGAGATAAATTTAATAATATCTGTTCAATATCATGTTAACTCCATAAAGCCACTAAATATTATTGTGATAAATGAAATACCTCAACAAGTGGAGATATGTACATGAACACAGACAAAAAAGTTTATAAATTTCCAAAGTGTTCTAAAAATTCAGTGTAATATCAATGAAAATTCCTTCATGTTTTTTTGTAGATATTAACAAGGTAATTCT
>NW_004524843.1:746711-762967 GCF_000260255.1 Octodon degus
CCTAGAAAACCAAAGCTACTCAAAAAACAATAAATTTCAAAAAAGAACTTGTACCATCTGATTTAAAGAATTATTATAACTATTTGGGAGTTAAAACATTGTTATATTGACATAAAGATAAAAAAAAATCAATAGACCAGACTGGAGTCCTGAAATAAACCCAGCCATTTATAATCACTAGATATTTGAAAAGTTCATAAAATTCATCTGAAAATTCCAACAAATTGTGGTGGGCCAGGCTGGCAAGATAACTCAGTGGACCAAATGCCTACTTAGGCAAACACAGGGACCAGGCATGGTGGCGCATGCCTATAATACCAGCGCTGGGAAGGCTGAAAACAGGAGTATCACTATGAGTCCAAGCTGCATAGTGAGTTCCTGTACCAAATACACCGGGGGAAAAAAAAGAAAAGGAAATTGTGGTGGGTCAATTGTGTGTGTGTGTGTGTGTGTGTGTGTGTGTGTGTGTGTGTTAAAAATATGCCTTTGTCCTTAGTTCACATTAGAGGTACAGATCTTAAAGAACATACAGAATAGAAGAGTAAAACTTCTAGAAGAAAACATAGGGGAAAATGATTTCCCTTTTGAAGACTTGTCTGTAGGGAATACATTAAAATTACTCTTTACTTGTAGAATGAAGATGCATGTAAATACCACTCTTGACATATTATCTCACAAAGCAGAAAATGGTGGTATTTTAGTATTTTTCCCTAACTAATGTTACTTGCCTTTCTCTGTTTTCCTTTATACCTTATTTCATGGATATTTTGTATATATGGAATTACATCATTTTGATGATTTTTTCCCTCTAGTTATATTTTTTTCAATTTTTATCAGTCACCAAGTGATATGAAATTATAGTGGTTTAATATCACCAAGTGATATGAAATTATAGTGGTTTATAAAAGTAGTAAATGATTTCTAGAAATCCTGGAATTTCGGCAGAATTTGTTAGGAAAAGAATTTGTTAGCTCCATATAACATCAAGTGGATCACTCATTTTGGAATATTTATTTGGCAACTCAATTGTGCTGGAAACATAAGAAGAAGGCAACTTTCCATGTATTCTCTTATTCACCACATATCAACAGGGCTTTTTGTATGGGTGGCAGCAGGATCCTAACAGAAGCTTTCTCCTGAGGTACATTTGTAGACTGTGCTACTTAGAGCCTCAGCTAGTATAATGCTTGCTGATGTCTCATTGACCAAGCAAGGGACCGTTAAGCCCAGTTCAGTGTTGGAGAAAATGAGTGAACATATGAGTTATTGGACGTGTGTTTCCTTGGGAGGCCCCGATATAATAACCTGCCACAAAAAGGACATCAAAAATTTTTTTTTATTATTAGTGCTATGGTTTGTATCTAGTTGTCCCCCCAAAGCCTCATGCAATTATGTGTTGGCTTCTGGAGTTTGTGATTGATTACTGTGGGTGTGTATACTGTACCACATTACTTGGGGCAGGTAATTTGCATTACAGTGTAAGGAGGGGAGGGAAGCTAGCTAGCTGCCTGCGCTGCTGCCACTCCCTTTGCTTTTGCTCTTTGCCACCACCGTGAGAGACTGCTTTCTGCCATATGCCACTCTGCCTTGGAGCCAGCTGAGTATGGACTGAAACCTCTAGCAACTGTGAGCTAAATAAACCTTTCCATCCTTCATTCTGGGAGTTGGGTATTTGTCCCAGCAATGAGAGAAGAGTAACGGAGACAATTAGAAAGCCACTGCTCCCTAAGGTTTATCATACTGGTGATTTGTGTAGGAGGAAAAAGACAAATTTCATTGACAATGACCTCAAAATTTGATTTTGTTTATTTCATTTGTTGTTTTTTCTTAGACTCTAATTTTTTTGGAATCCTTGTTTTCTTTGCAAAGATATCTTCTAAGTCTCTATTTAGCACATTTTCCCCACAAATTAATCTAATCCTGAATTTAAAGTTAGATCCTGCAGCAATGATGTCAACTTTTACTTTTTTCTATGTTTTATTTGTCATTGTAATTTGAATATATTTTCTAGCCTTTTTGAGGTTGCAGTTGAGATTAAGGTAGACTATTAATTGTCAAATGTAACTGTAGTTCTGAGATCAGTGGATGCAGCTCAGCCCTACCTTCAGTGGTTACTATTAGAACCAACAACTTCTATTTTCATCATTCCCACAAGTGACACCTGCTAGTATGTTTGCTTTTCTATATTTCTTACATCAAGTGTAGGCTTAGTCACATAGCTTGTTATGGTCAATAAGTAATTAGCTATCATGGCTGAAGTTGAGGAATATTATGGGTATCTCTTCAGGTTTAGATTTATTCTCTGAGCTACTTCTTGGAACCAAGCAGTTAAGTTGCACAGTGGTCCAGGCAAGACTCACAGAGAGCAGTCACATGCACAGGCACTGGTGGATGGGGCTCCATGTACCGAGAAAGGGAATGTCAAGAACAGTACCCCAGCTGGGTTTCCGGCAGAATGTAGACATCTAACTGACTTCAGTTAAGACATGTGAATCAGGAGACCCTAGCAGTTAATCCACTGTAATTATGTTTTAAAGACACTAAGTTTTGGGGTTATTTTTATACAGTAGTAGAAAACTCAGACATATTTAGTACAAAGGAAAGACTTAACATCAAATTGGACTAATATTTTTATATATTCTCTTTCATTTTCATTGGTTTGTTTTTCTTTTTTCTTTTTTCTTTCAGTATCATGGATTGAACTCAGGACCTTGCACTTGCCTGGCAGGTGCTAATGCCCCTGAGCTATATCCCAGGCCTCTCACTTTTCCTCTGTCATGGTTTATAAATATTTTTTGCTTCTGAAGTATGAATGCCCCCTCCATGATGTTGACATATTAAGAATTGGCTACGATGATAAGTTATCCTCTATTTACAATATATTTTGGCTTATATTTCTTTCCTTTTAATCAAGCAGAAAATTCCCTAGGATTTATGGTTGTCTCTGTATTCCTCAACCAGCCAGAGCTCCAACACTATCATTATCTTAATCCCAAGTCATTCTAAACAAGAAATCTGCTATTTTAAATAATTGAAGGTGTTTCAGTAGTCTATTTTCTTCTTCAGCTCTTTGGTGTCTGCAGTTGGTAAAGAATGGAACCAATGATAGTAATAATGACCACTACTGTCCTCCTAGATGATGTGAATAAATATTTGTTGATCATTAGCTGTACACTGTTTTGTCCACCCCCTCCAGTTAATACACCTAGAAAAATTCAGAGTTGGTACTGTTAGTACAATCAGTTCACAGATAGAAAGATGGGACTGCTCAAGATTAAAGAAGTTTCCAAGAACATTGCATCAGCCTTTTTGGTCCCTCTTCTACTCAACAGAACACAAGTCCAGTTCAAGGCACTCAAAAGACATCATCTCTCAGTCAGTTTGGTTACCCAGGTCTCTGTGCCACCAGGCAAGTTCGCCCCACCCCCAATTATGCAAGCAAGTCTCCTCACCTTTATGAAAAAATAAAGCCAGGTGTAATTGGAGGGAAGACCAGAAGGGCCTGGCTTCCTTATAACCATATGTATCCAGATCATTCAGCCCAAAATGACTAATTAAACTTATTTTATCTTGCTGTTCTAAATAAACAAATGAAATATACATGGTGGTATTATAACAGTTTCCTTTTATTATACCTAAGGAAACTAGGGCTCAGCACCATTAAACAACTTGCCCAAGTCCACAAGGGTACCATGCAGTTATAAGCTGAGTGATTAGGAGTGGAGGCAAAGACCATAATCAATCTGTCATAATATCACCTAGAGAAGGCCTTAGGAAAGTAAAGCACAGAGAAAGCGTAATTTATATTAGCTATAAATTCCTAATATTTATTTAGAAGGACTCTTCAAATTTCACACTCTTAATTTAAACAAAAGGAATTTAAGTATCTAGAAATATGCATCGGAACTTTCAACATATAGAGATACAAGATACAGAAACGAACAAGTAACTGCTTAAATCAATCAGGCAGAGATGTATCCATAAAAAAGTAATTTCCCATTTATGTTCCAACATTGATTTTATAACTTCAGGCTTCCAGCAGGAAATGAGAAGATCGCCCTCCTTTATTCTTCCCCTGTGAGTTAGAAGTCCATGCCCAGCCACAAACCCGGAGTTCAATTTCTTCAGTAAATGCCACCCTGGCTGTTGCTTACTTTTCATATTAAAAGAACCTTCTAATCCAGGTAAGGTTAGTGTTCTCTTCCAGGAGGGCTGGTCCAATTTTTATTGTATGTGTCTTAGGAATAATCTTGTCTTTTAAAAGTGAAAATCAATGAGAGAAATAAATTAAGATGAAAACAATTTATTGAATCTGGTATATGTGTGGAAAAAGGCTCATAATATATGGAATAATTATAAAATTGGATCTCAGTTGAATTTGCAAATATAAGGTGTATTAATGTATTTTTATATACAATCTGTACTGGAGTATTTAGTGCAAGAGAGCAGATAGGGTTTTATGTTATTCTCTACAAAAACGCATAAATGGAGAGCAAGGGTACAGGTGTAGTGAGCTCACTCTGATAATCAGGTTCTATTTTTTAAGATTCTCAATCACTTTTTTATTTGATTTTATTATACTTATTCCTTCTCATTACCATACATTTACTGTGTTAGATTTATATTGTAAATCTGTTCACCTCCATTGGTTTCTTAAAACCAGGTAAGTATATAAATTAAACAATGGTGATATCCAATCATGTCAAAATTTTAGGCAGAAGGGGCATATTTTGTAGTAATTGATGAGAACAGCTCTTTCATATCATATCTGAGAATATCCACCTAATGAAAATGAATTCTCCTACATTAATGTTTATATCATAGAATCTGAAGAGTATAATTTTATTAAGTGAAATGATCCTTGCAATGCTCTTGATGAAAAATACTGTATGTAAGAAATTTTATTTTATTTAAATAAACATGTTTTCAATGGCTTACCTCTAGAAGGGTAATGTCTGGGCTAGGAGAAGCGGTTGAGCTAGTTTACCCCAGATCTACTGCTCCTGCACTGTGATTTCTCTGTTTCTATTTATACTCCACTGCTCTTTCTATGGTTTTTTTTGTGTTATTTATTAATGTTTTACAGTTCTCATTTGAACCTGATCACAAAGGTTTTCTCTTTGTTGTCTGTAAGATGGGCAAGAAAGGGAGCAATTTTCAAAATTGTATCATACTAAATTATGATAAAAAGAACATAAAATAAAAACCATCTGATGCTCTAATGCATTTCTGAGTTGACCATAACTATTGTGCTCTCAGGACTGCTGACGCTTGAGTCCAGGCAAACTCTGATACCAGAAGAGCCCCAGGGCTAGCTCCAATCAAAATTCTGATGCATGGAATTGTCAGCTAACAAATGCCTGCTGTTTTAAGAACAAAATTGGTGTCATTTGCTGGCAATGAAAACCAATTACTTAAAATGCTCTGAGATAACCTATTTTAATGGAGAAGATATATAAAACTATTATATATCTGAGGTTCTCTGAACACATGAAAAAGAGGATTTTCAATAGTCTCTAGAAAAATCACATGCACTATCTTGCCAAAAAAAAAAAAAAAGATTAATTTAAGTGTGGAAAATCAAATCAACATTTGAATAAAGTCTGGCCCTGATCCCTCTTGACCTCAGAACACATGTTAATTGCTATGTGTCGGTTTTTCATTTTGATAAGCACAGATGCTAAATTGTTTCTACCAAAGAATAGATCATAAATGATGAAAATGTGAAGAGGATGTACTGAAGTTGGTATGAAAAATCAGCCATCTCAAAAATAGAGGCACAGTAAGAATAGTGTCGTACACATTTTGTATTTTTAAGTTGAAACACTGATAAAAACACATTAGGCTACTTTTGAGAGCATCTAACACAGCATGTTTTCTCAACCCTCCGAGTAAATAGTGAGAAGATACATCATCATTGAACTTCAGCCTCACGAGTGTAATTGCATAAGATGCTATACTATATTCACAATATGTTGAGGAAATTTTCTAAGAAAAAATGCACAGTTCTTGAGCCATAACATTGATCCTTTTCCCTGAATTGGAATTTCACAAATCTATTCAAAATGTCACAGTTTTTAGTGTTTCTTCCCCCTGGCTTCCTCTTTGCCAAGATCATTTGATTTTGCTAAGCTGTTATTATAAAAAACATGTCCTGAGCAAGTGCGACGTTGGTGGGTGATACGCTGGGAGCCAAGTGGGAAGAGGTCAAACGGCAGTAATGGAAAGTTACAAATTAAATGTTTAATGGTCCTCTTACTATGCAGAGTAACATTCAGTAAAACATGGCAAATTATCATGACAGGTATGAAATAACAGTGCATGATGAAATAAGAAAATGAGAGCAAACTTTGTTTCTACATTGCATATGACAAAGGGAGAATTTACCTTAAAGTTAGAACTTCACATTTATAACACATAGAAGTTGTCATCTCAATTTATCAGATATTTATGTCATAGTTGACTCTGTGCAAGATGCTTATATAGAGAGATTAATGAAAATAATCCACTTGGACCTTGTCCCCATAAAGATTAGATTTAAAAGAAAAAATTAGATAAAGAAAAGCACAATGTCAAATGATGAATTCAAATGTGACATTTGATGTCATATGTGAACATAGTACTATGTGACTAAAGCAAGCTATATCTCAAATGCACAGCACATATAAACACACTTATAAATTTAGGTATGCAAGTAAGTGACTGTGAAAGGTTTTCTTTTTTTCTGTGTTCTAGGGAAGGGTCTACAGGGTGTTCAGGGTCTCACTACTAGATGGGACTTGCAGTGATCTGCCTGTTTACAGCCTCCCAAGACCTGGGATTATAGGCGCATGCCACCACACCCAGTCTCAATTGCCTTCTCAGCGTGCCCTGGGGAAGGGGCCTGCCCAATAAGCCCAGGGATTGAACCCCTGGCCCCTGCACCTGCTTGCAGGTGCTTTAATCCACTGAGCTATTTGGCCGGCCTTGTTTTTTTGTTTGTTGGTTTGTTTGTTTTTTATGGTACTGGGAATTGAACACATGACTTTGTACTCCCCAGGCACCATGACACGGAGCTATAACCCTGAGTCATAAAAGCTTTTAATGTTTCAACATTCTCATGGAAATGAAAATATGAATTCTTGTCACTTTTATGGTGGAAGAATAGAAAACATGGTATAGCAATAATTTATAAAATAAAAATAAGAATTGAGCATTAGTGTAAAAAGTAGACAATAACACTTCACTAGAGTAGTTAGTGGGTGGTGGTAGGAGCTGGAGCAATGAGGAAGGGAGTGTGCTAGCACAGCAGAGGCAGCAGCTCTTCAAACCGTGCACTCAGTGTCCCGCCCCAGCTCAGGACTCACAGAGCATCTCACATGTGATCGTCCAGGCCTGTGCCCTGTCATAAGAATGCTGGGTCTCCATTTGGGGTACCTACACCTACGTGCACTGTAATAAGCTTCACTTAACCTGTGGATTTCTATATCGGGTCTTTTCAGGCCAATTCCACCTGACAGTTGTTCATTTTGTTAATCAGATCATTTGGTGTCAGAGTAGAAAATTATTTTGGGACTTCACAAAGTGAAGAATCTGGTTTCCTCTGTCAGCAACTGAAGGACAGCTTCTTGATCTGTGTGTGTAGTTTGCTTTAGCGGGCATACTTATATTCTCTACACCTATTCTAAGTTATTCTAATTTCCTATCTGCCACCCATAAATAAATGAGCAGTCCTTTTATAAATTAAAAAGTACTGCAATGTAGAAGATTCATGGGAGAAGAAAATGGTAAGTATTTTACAACTAAAAAGTGATCTTGTAGACTAATTTGTCCAAGTTAAAACTTTTGGGTTTCTGTCTTGGGTTAGATATCAAGTGAACTGCTTATATAATGCAATGAACTAATGGTTTAAAAATATCTCTTTCTACCACATATAGTATGCTATTGGAGAAATGAATTTAATTAATTAGATATAAACAGAGATTTGAATTGGATTAGACATGGTTGAAGTATCATTTCTTCTCTACTTTAAAAATGTTTTTTGGCAGCCAGCTGTTATTTTGTATTTCATTCTAATTTAGATTATTTCCCTACTAGAAAGGAAGTGTTTTTTTTTTCCCTCAAAGAATTTTATAGCTCATAGTAATCATTCAAGTTTTCATTTCTTCGCAATAATATAATAATAATGTTCCTAATACTTAAAAAGCACAGGCAATCAAATCAAGCAGGTTCCCTATAATGAGTTGTAGCAACTTTGCAAAAAGTGAATTTTAACTTAAGTGTTCAGTTTTATATTTAATTTACTTCTTACAGCCTAAAAGTAAATCATAGAGAAATACTACAGTTGTTCTAATTTTTTTTTTTTTTTTTGTACTGAGGATTGAACTCAGGACCTTGCACTTGCCAGGCAAGCACATATTCTACTTAGCTATCTCCCCAGCCCGATCTAATTATTCAGATGATCATTCTTGAAGTTTCCTCAGAAGCACTTGATTAAGTTTTCCCACATAGAGTATCTTTGTGTGTAATTTTTGCATTTCACTAAAACATATTTTGACTGCACAGGTAAATAGTGGTTGCACCATGACATATCCAAGCGCTGACTTGATTTAGGCAGGTATTCACGTTTTAAAAATTTGCTATATTTTCCTAATATTTCCCTTTTCCTGTGCTAGGAGTACAACTAAGGTCTTTATGTAATAAGCACAGGCTCTATTACTAAGCTTTATCCTAGAATAAGATTTCTTTTCAGGATGGATAAAATTCAAAAGATTAAGTGGAAGAAGCAAGTTACAAAGAGAATATAGATTTCATATCTGTGTATTTCAAACCTATAATGAAATATTTTATGTTTAATTGCTCCAAGTGTACATTTCTTCATTTGTTTAGAATCATTTATTTAGTATAATTATATCCAATTTGGTGTTGCAAAAATTTGTAACCCATGGTATTTTTCATCAAAGAATTCAAAGGAATTAAAAGGATCACACCTACTTGTCATATACAAAAGTTACATTTTTTTGTTATATAGGTCTGATTTATCTTGGTCTTAATGATCCTTCAGGAAAGCATAAACACAAGGTACAAAAAGTAAAGCCATATTAATATGCTGAGCTGTAAAAGGCTCAAGTCAACAACTTCTGACACTGCCAGTTATGCTGATAATGCACTACTATTATGGAGTACTGGACTATATGGGATTATTTTGCTGAATTCACACACCTACAATATTTGAATGACAATGGAATACCCATCTCTGACAAAACTAAACAAAAAAGGGTGATATAAATAAAGGACCATTTTATAGTGAAAAAAATATATATCTGTATATACAAATTAGGATAGATATACAGCCACTTTTTCTTAGTTCAATGAGAAGAAAGATTTGTACTAATAATGTTTGAACGAGATATAACGTCTGCATCTTGTTCTATGAATAACTACTATGAGCACAACAGTATGCAATGAGTTAATTATTGTAACTATCCTCCTAACCTGTTTTGAAACTGTCTCGTTGTTATTTCTCAATAAAATTAATTTAAAAATGGCATAGCATTTTAAAATCCTAAATGTACAAGTCTTTCCATCCTTGCTACAAGTCTCTCAGTGGTGTCACCCACCTAGGGTGGGGGTTTCCATTGTCTGTATGCTGCACCAAGTGGTAGACTCATCCATTTATCATGCCCTCAATCTACTACCCCAGGCCTACAATAGAGCGCCTCCCCAGAGCCCTACCTACAAGAGCATGAGGCTCTCTGGGCACATCTAGGTATAATCCAGGGTAAGTACTATGTTCTCTATGATTAGACAAAAGGACAAGTCAAAATTTAGGGAGAAAGAGCTATGTACAAATTGCAGAGAGCTTTGAATTCCATGGCGTAAGTTGGAACTGACTGTGAGAAGCAATGGAAAATCCTATGACCTTGTGTCTTTGCTTTGATCACCCTCTTTTCTTTGCAACAGAACAGTGAAGATGATTATACAGGTGCTCAATCCTGATCCATTCTTTTTTTTTGCATTGGATCGGTTTATTGCTATTTTCCTGTTTCATTTCCAGTTCTGGTTCTATTAATAAGTTGCTATTACCTGGATCTTATAATTTATTTATTTATTTAGGAGGTGTTGGGAAGTTAGTGTTTAATGGGCATAGGGTGGGAATAACACAAACGTTTTGGAACTAGATAGAGGCAGTGATTTTGTACCACTGCTGATGTAACAACGGCCACTGAATTGCTTAAATGGCTAATTTTATGTTAGATGAATTTCACATCAATAACAATAATTAAGCTAAAAGGAAAATGCAAATATATCAGTTAGAGACAAAAAAAAACCAAAAAAAAAAGAAAAAGAAAACATTTAATTTTTTTTTTGTGTGTGTGTGTGTGTGCATTTTAGGGAAGGGTCTACAGGGTGTTCAGGGTCTCACTACTAGATCACACTGTAGTGATCCACCTGTTTACAGCCTCCCAAGAGCTGGGATTACAGGTGCGCGCCACCATGCCCAGTCTCAATGGCCATTTCAGCACGCCCCGGGGGCAGGGCCAGCACTGCGGGCCTGGGGATCGAAACCTCAGCCCCTGTGCCTGTTAAAAACTGTTTTTAGGAGTTGGAACTGGCTATCCTTAAGATCTTAGCACTTCCACATGACATAGTCCAAGCCTAGTGGGCCAAGTTCTCCAGCATCCTTCACTTTTCTGCAGTGAAATGATCTAGAGGAAGCAATTCTAGGCTCTCTCTTAGACTGCTGTGCCCTGACCAGTGTCGTCAGGCCTTGGGTATTTCCTGTGCTTACATTCTGTGCCTAAATATCATGCACCTTACATGATTCCCATTATCATAACCTCCTTGGGATATAGTTTACTTTTCGAAGTCTGAGTTTGCCTGACACCTTCACTTGGATAATGAAATAGATAAACAGTGAAGATAATTGTTTTTATAGTTCTTAAACTTCAAATGTGTGTTAATTAGTGCCACTCTCCCTAATTTTAACAGATTTCATGACTTCTATTTATTTATTTATTTATTTATTTATTTATTTATTCTTCCATTTAAACCTGCAATAACTAGACAGTTTGGATACACTAGTTGATTTATATGCAATGATTGCTAAAAATGCATTTAAGTCATTATATTATGTATAGCCATTTGTAAAAGCTGATGGGTAACTTTTAGTTTCCCATATAGAATATACTCATGCTGTACTACAAACATGTACTTAGAACAACAAAAAATAATTACAATAAAAAAATTACAAAACAAGGGTCTGTGACTGTGGCAGGTACAGTCTAGTAACTGTATTAGGAACTCACAGGAGAGTAAGAAGAGTCAAGTTGAGGGACTCCTGGCTCCCATAGTGAAGAACATACTGCCTCACATGGTACACCAGGGGCTGTTCAAATTTCAGACATAAAGTTTCGCATAACCAAGCTGTGTGGCAACTCACTCAGTATGAAAAAATGTATTCCTGAAATAGTTTCTCCAAAATCAAAGTCCGATGGAACTTAAAATCTGAAATCCTTCATTATGCAAATAGCAGCCTCATTAGCGGCTCCCATTGGACACTGTCTACTGTAAGGATTAAGTTATTACTTTTAGTTTATTTCATGTTATCATTTTTTCACTTTGCTACTATGATCTATCATTTAAATTATGATGTTTTAGAAATACTCATCACTTCTATTAAAAATTTTCAATAAAAATAACAGAAAAAAAGATAAAATTAATACAATCCATTATTCCTCATTGTGAATGTGAAAAGATAGTGCCTATTCTATCTTTTTATATATTTGAATACAAAGGGTGTAATTTAATGATCCATGAAAAAATTGTGTTCTGTTGTATCTTTGCTTACAAACTTATACGTGAAGGATATCTATCAGTTAAATAAAATGTGGGTTTTTACTTGCTATGGAACTAAACAGAAGCAAATTTTAAAAATAAGAACTCATTTAAAATAAAAGGCAGGGCTGGGGAGATGGCTCAGTAGAATAAGAGCTGCCCTGGCAAGCACAAGGATCTGAGTTCAACCCCTGGTTTGGCGAAAAAATAAAAATAAAAGGCATTGACATTTCTCTCCATGATTGCAGTTTGCTCCAGACCAAAACTAACACTGAGAAAGCTTTACATTGATTTTTTTTTTAGTATAGGCCAGTGTGACAGCCTCCTAAAGCTTCTAAGCAACCAGAAATAGTGATATCTGGGGTGGGGAGAGAATATATTTTTTAAACTATTACTATGTAGTACATGCATTCTCACATGTATATAGGTAATTTGTTATGTATACTAATAGGAAACTAGTATAATAAAGGTCAAATTTTAGCATCATACATATATGTAGGAAAAAATCATTTGAATTATCTGATCCTTCCTCTTTTATAAAACAAGTTGCCTCAAGTCATATTAAGGTGTGGGTTGTTTCAGATTTAAAAATCAGATTGCTCAATCCTGGCACCAAATGCCATGCCGACCCCTATCCTGGGCACCCAGAGCTGGCCACCAAGACCAGGTGTGTTGACACATGTCTGTAATTCCAGGCTTGGGGAGGCTGAAAACAGGAGGATTTCTGTAAGTGTGAGCTGAATAGTGAGACCCTGTGCCAAATACATTAAAAATATCTGTTCAATCTTAAAAAAAAAAAAAAAGCTTAAACAAAATAACAGTTCTAGTCATGATGGATATTTCTGTGTTTTTTTGTTTTGTTTTGTTTTTTGTTTTTTTTTTTTGGTGCCAAGGTTTTCCTATACAGTTCAGGTGGGCCTTGAACTCACTTTGCAGCTCAGGCTGGCCTTGAACTCTCAGTGATCTTCCTGTCTCATCCTCCAGAGCGCTGGGAATGCAGGGATGTTCCACCAGGCCTGATCAAGATGGATTTTTATGTTCATATCTGTGCTGTCCTCTAAATTTTCCCTGCTTCATACTGTTATACTCTGGAGGAATAAATATAGTGTATAGTCCAAAACCCTCTTGGTACAACCATAACCCAAAAACAATAAATGTCTGGCAAATAAGACTGACCTCAGTCATGAATAAATGGCACAGTTGATTGCCACTGTCAACTCTTTGTATTAGATATTTATGTCTCATATTCAGATCTAAACATCAAAAAAATTATGCATTCATTTTGTGGGCACTGTTAGAGGTCGTGACAACAGGCTAGAGGATCTGGAGAGTGAGGCTACTCGAGCTCAAGTAGCTTTGCCCTGATTCAGATTTAAACTTTCTTAAGGGAGTACTTTGTATATATCTAGACTTTCAATCCTTCCTAATTTTAGTAATTTTATGGGCTCTCAAGATGGCGTGTACCGGCCAGCCAGATAGCTCAGTGAATTAAAGCGCCTGCTTAGGCAGGCGCCGTCACCAGGGTTCGATTCCCGACCTGCTGTGCCGGTTCTCCCCCTGGGATGCAGAGAGATGAAGACTGAGACTGGCCGAGGGGTCGTGCACTGTAATCCCAGCTCTTGGGAGGCTGAAAATAGGAGGACCACTATGTGTCTGATCTGTGTAACGACACCTTTTAGACCCTATAATAAATACATATTTTTTAAAAAAATGGCATCTGAACTTTTTATTTAGAATGAGTAATTTATAAATTCACTGTAAATAATTGATATTTCATTCCAGAGATGAATGCATTTATTCATTTATCCAACTTATCTTTTCATCCATCACATACCAGAAGTGTATAATTTTCTTGGAAAAGTCTTACATAATTAAATATCAACAAAATTAATAGTTAAATATTTATAGATGCCTTTTATATTGTGTATATCTTTATTATTTTTTCTTATTATATATACTAGGTATAGGATTATTTCCTATAATGTACAACAGGCATAGGAAAATATTCCTTAGTTTTGTAGATTGACACTATAAGGAAATTTTTCTTGAGCTCTTAGTAATATTATACAGATGGTATTTTTAAGTAGATGAACATATCATCAGGAACTAATGAGCTTTTACTTCCATTCTAATATTTGCTCTTCTGATTTTTTTGTTACTTTTCAGGAACATTGATATAATTCTCTACTGATGTGTTAAATATTTTCAAGGCAGTGAGTATTCCTATTTTGTTCTTAATCTTATAGGCATTTCATTTTCTACTCATAAGTCAATCAGATATATGCCCTGGTTTTAGTTTATAACATTTTAGAAATTCAGAAATTTACTTTGTTCAAAGTTTCCTGAAATTTTGAAATATTAAATGGTGGTTGAACTATAAACTTTTTCTAAATTTATTTAAATAATTTTGATGATCTTTTGTTCTACTTCACTGCTAGAAACTGTAATCCACTTGAAAGACATAAGGAATTGCATATTTATAATTTATTGATTGATATTTAAATAGTTTCAAACACAAAGGATGCGACAATTAGTTGTACATGTCTATAAATATTTTTGCTCATGAGTTTCTAGTACCTATTTACCCATATGTGATGATCTAGTTGTTTGCAAATGATAAGCCTTTTCAATTTTACACATTACCTAATTGCCCTCTAATATTTTTGTACATTGATCATTTAGCACATATGTATGCACAAACATTGCAACATAATGGGAATTCTTTTACTTTTTTGCAATCATCCACAGAGATTAAAAAATAAGAGTCCAACATTATACAAGATCCCTCGATGTCTGACCTTGTTCTAGCAACATTGATTTTTACTATTTCTGCTCCTTGTCCTCAATTCCTCTTCTTCATACTACATTTTCCTTTGAGTTTTTTCCATGTTGCTGTTCCTGTTTAGAAATCTCCTCTCTGGACTATTTAAGAATAAGAATGACAAGCCATCTTCGATTTCTTCTATATAGAATATGTTGTTCTTTTTTCTGTAAGTGACTTTTGATTTCACAGCATTTGTTTCCTTGACCTGATTTCTTAACTGTGTTTTCTGAGGTTCTCTTTTTTTTTCACCGTGTATGTTCGTACTCATGTCTAGCAGACTGTGAGAGATGCAGCACACGTTGTTTTTAAAGGAGGGAAGGTCAAATATACAAGGAAAGCAGAGCAACTGAAAAAATAGGTTTTTTCACATTCTATAGTAAATTTGTGCATTGCCCAAATGAAATTCATTTCAGCACTTAAATATTATCTTTATGATGAGCCCATTTCTGTAGAGTTTAATTAGCTATGGATATGTGTTCATCACCAAAATTGGGTTTTTGTAAAGATAAAATCAAGTAATACTCCAAATAGTTCTTGGAAAACTGTTACATAAAAGTTGTTTAAAGAATTAATATCTTTATGCTAAATATAAGTTTAATTTGAAATATAATTTGGTGTGTTGCACTGTTTTAATTTCCAGTTATGAATAGAAATTTGATTATTTACATCTGTACGTTCTATCTGTTTTGGATTTTAGTAATTTCACTAAATTAGTTTACTAAATGGATCCATGTGAATTTATTTTGTATAGATACAATGTTCAACTCTTGTCATTGTTATCACAGTTGCTGTTACAACCAGAATGATCAAGATCAAAACAGTTCATGAGAATCCTAACACTAATAATTATCTGAAAATCCTTCAGGTTATATATAAGGATGTTGACATAAATATAGTGAAGGCTGTATATTTAAAAATTAAACAGATAATAGCTATTATTCTAAGTTTGCTTGCTTGCTTTGAGACAGTGTCTCGAAAAGAAGCTCTGGCTTGGCTTGAACTTGGGATATAGCTCAGGCTGGCCTCAAATTTGTTGTGATCCTCCTGCCTCATTCCCCAAGTTCTGGGTTATAGGAGAGTGTCACCATACCTGAGTTATTCTAAATTAATTTTTTGAGTTGTGAGAGTATAAGAAAAGGAAAAATAGGGTTTTTATCACTTATTATGTTCTCTTTACACAATGAAATAGAAAAATTCTCAAATAAGTTTATCCTAAAAGAACTTGTGGGTGAAATTTATAAAATGTTAATATCAACATATAAGATAAAGTATACTTCCATAATTCAAGGTTTTCAATAGTTTTTTAAGGAATTGTAATACTTATAAGACAAGGAACAAATTAAGCATGTACTAAAAAAGTTTATGCTAATATTTAGGTAAAGTATATTGTAATGATTTAAAAAAAAGAACTCTATCTACCTACCTACCTACCTACCTATCTATCTATTTATTCGGTATGGTATCTCACTACAGAGTTTGGACTCATAGTTATCCTCCTGTCTCAGCCACCCCAGAGTGTGGGAGTGTGGCTGGCATGGGCCTGAGGTATGGGGGGGGGGTGCATCATGATATGCGATAGTGGGGATTGAACCCAGGTCCTTGTGCTTGCTAAGCA
>NW_004524843.1:764887-766085 GCF_000260255.1 Octodon degus
ATTATACGATTCATATAGGAAATCAAATGAAATAATAGTTAAATGATACCCATTGATATTCAATAAATTGTATCTATCAAATATATTGCAGAATATATTTATTTATTCTGCCTTTTACTTTTTTTATAAATTTTAATTGTTCATTTTATAATGTGGGGAAATTCCTTGGAAGCCAATATTCCTTATATAGAAAAATCATTTTTGTATTACCTCAGGAACTCGAAGTTCTGGTACCTTCATAATTTCCTATATTGGTATTCTATTGCTTATAAAAATACCCTACCATAATATAATCTCAGAAAAAATGGTTAACGAATTTTATTACAGGTTTTAGTCTACCTTTGAAGAGTTCTTTGGGAATCATTAACATTGGCATAATATGTTAGATATGTGAATACATCATTAACATTTTATATTTATCTATTTTAATTTTTGTAAGCATAATAGCTTTTTAAACTAAAAGATATTCATCTGATAGAATACAGAAAATACACCTATAAAATAAACTTGACATTAATATATAGTCATATAACTAAATTATTATAATTGCAAATATTTAAAGAAAGAATTCAACAAACTTTAGAGAGAATCCACATAAAAGAAAAAAAGCACAAAACCTTTAATAAAGTTCAAAATGACTAATAATAAAGTTCAAGTAACTGATAATAAATTTCTGCAATTGTGATATAATTAATAGTTTCATCATTTGGGACCACAGATGGCAGAATATAACATAAATAATAACAACACTGTAAATTTTCTTTCAAATACTATATTTGCTTTTAGAAACTATTGATAAAAGAACTGCATTTCAAATAGATCAACAAAATTTAACATTCAACTCTATTTGCAATAGAACTATTTATTCAAACAAAACCGTATAACTGATCACACATCTGAAAGCACAGATTTTGTAGGTCTGATAGGTACTGAAATGATTACGTAGAGGAATCAGCTAGGAAGTTATAAGAATATGCAAATTAGAGCTCATCACAGACAATTAAGTATAATAATGCACTCAGCTGATTCTGATAGGTAGGCAGGAGCGGAAGCCAAAGGAGCTAGGAGAATTAAGACTTAGAAATGCTTTCACCGAGGTCACCTCTACATGCTTAATTGAAGATATACATTTCGAAGACCATTGGTCTTCCAATTAAAATTATATTTTGAAATAAAGCTTCAATGAAAGTAATTTATT
>NW_004524843.1:766405-768679 GCF_000260255.1 Octodon degus
GAGAAAATTTCTATCATTTATGACATTCATAAAGAGATTAAAAATAAATCATCATCCAATGAATTAACAATTTATATTTTTTAGAAAGAGATATTAGAATTCTGCATTTTAGTGCAGCTGATTTATGCTGTCCAGAAATCATGACCAAAAGCAATTTTTAGTTAGAGTACGTCTTTATATGTGTTTTTAATGCTCTATATGTAGTAAACACCTACACACATACATACACACCAATGTTCAATTTTAAAAGGCTAAACAGCAATGTGGAATCTATTAATGACTGAAGGAAGTAGACTTGGTATAATTTATACATTGAAAACCTCTTAAGACTGGGTGTGGTGGTACATGTCTGAAATCCCAACTCTTGGGAGGCTGTAAATAGGGGGATCACTATGAATCCAATTTAGTAGTGAGACCTTGAACACCCTGTAGGCCCTTCCCTTAAAAATAAGAAAATAAAAAACCTCTTAGTGAATTCTGGTCTGAAAGAAGCAGACATCTCAGATGTTTCTTGCACTTTCTCTTCTCACTTGCAATTTTTTTTTTTTAAATATATTTGGTACAGGCTCTCACTACACAGCTCAGATTTGTAATGATCCTCCAGTCTCTGCCTCCCCAGCGCTGGAATTACAGCCATGCACCACTGTGCCTGGTCTTCACTTGCAATTTTGACAGCACATAAACCATAAATGTCATGAAAATCTTTGGTTTTCAACAAGTGTCTAATTTAGATGGCAGCATGTTTAGCAGGGTAAAGATTTTTATTCTGATCTTCATTATGCTTGAAAGAATGATTGATATTAATATCCATATCTTCAATATGAATAGCCCATTTGAACCATATTATAAGCTTACTGAAAAACAGAAAATTAAAAAATCTTAGAATTTAAAGAATCAGCTTGTTATAAGTGGAAGCATTTAGACTAGTAATACAAATGACTGCTATAAAATGTATTTAAATTTTAATGCATTCATAAGTTTGTGATATTTTTCTAATGGGGAAAGTTTAATAATTTTCAGAATTCATAACCTTCAGAGTATATAATTCATTTCCTGATATTTTTGCCAAATGCCTTATTAATAAAAATGCAAGAGTACAGAACTCTTTTGGAAATTAAAATTTATGAAATCAATAAAAATATCTTCTGACCACATTGACACTTTTCAATGAAACCATGAATGCAAGCACTGCATATCTGAGTGGGAATTCCAGTCTGAGGGTCTTGACCCGTGCTAGCTAATTGGGTGTATATGACATTTACTTTATTGCTTATTTCTTTCTCAGCTTGATTTTTCTTCTCTAATGAAGACAAAATTCCTGACAAGCATACTGTCACGAAGATTAGATTTATATCAAAGAGGTCAAGTCCCTCTATATTTATATTTCCTTTAAATTCATTCCCTGTAACCCTTTCAAATGACATTATCCTTCTTACCCTCTCTGTTGAAACTTACATCATCTCCTGACCCTGTTTTCATCCATGATATTGTAATTGGGCTACTTCCTTGCAATAAGCGTGTATATCTTGTCATAAAAGTACAATTAATAGTAGGTTGACTCTCAGATTTTCAAAATAACAGATTGAGGAACACCTTGAGGAGTTGTTTATGTCCTGTATCACATCATCTGATAAATTGCAGTAAGTTGAATTCAGTTCAAATTCAAAGAAAGATAATAGAATTTTCTTGGTGCTTTGTTTTCATCAGTACGGCATTCAAAGGTTTGTCAGCATCTAACGTAAGTAGACCCCCTTTGGTCTCATAGGTGTGCTGTCATTCATTCAGGAAACACTTGTTTGGAATTTACTGTGTTTAGAACTATGCTATCAGGAAAAACTCAAGATTAAAAAAAGAATAAGAATCACGGCCTTCCAGGTGCTTACATCAAAGATCAAAGCCAGCAGACATTTAGAGTGCCCTGTGATCCCGGGGGAAGGATTAATGTTTTGCATTTTATGTTGATACAGAAAGAAGGAAAGGAAGTGGGGAGGGATGGTTTCCCAGTGGAAATAAACAGCAGGCTAAATTTTAAATTATCAGTAAATGTCAGCAAGTGATGGGAATAGTTTTTGTGGTCTCTGCCGGCTAAGAAAATACACTGCGCAGATACGGTGCTGCAAAGCCGAGTTTGCAGACAGCCCCGTACCCTGGGAACCCACCTCTGCATTCACAGGGAGCCCTGCTTCTCTCACCTACTTCATGCCAAAACCAGATTGCTAGTGGGGATTTATTTGTGCTCATGCCTGTGGGAGATGGAACTCTCCTTATGTACAA
>NW_004524843.1:769489-772629 GCF_000260255.1 Octodon degus
GGTATTCCATTACCATTCAAATATTGTAGGTGCATGATTTCAGCAAAATAATCCCACATAGTCCAGTAGTCTATAATAGTAGTGCATTATCTGCAGAACTGGCAGTGTCAGAAATTGTTCACTTGAGCCTTTTACAGCTCAGCATATTAATATGGCTTTACTTTTTATACCTTGTGTTTATACTTTTCTGCTGGATGGTTAAGACCAAGACAAAGCAAGACCTATGTAACAAAAAATGTAACTTTTGTATCTGCCATGGTCAGTCAAATCCCCTCTGAATTTACCCTAAAACCCTGTACAGCAGTTTGTAGATCTTTTGTCAGTGTCAGCCATCTGGATGAGTCATGGCCATTGCTTACAAGCTTATTTTTTTGCTTGAAAATAAACAGCGTACCATTCTGAGAAGGGTGTGGGCAGATCCAGCGAAGGTATGAGCTCATTTGCTCAGTTGCACATAACATACAAAAGCTATAATTCTGAAATCCATTGAATGTCTTCATTGTTCTTATATATTATCTTATTTCTTTCTTAGGTTATATTAGTGAAAGGTAAATGGCTTTAAAACTATTATTTAAAAAACCCAGAAAGATGAGTTCTCTGAGATGGATGAAAAATGTAAAGCATATTAGACTTAAATCTTTACAATGGCCAGGATAATATTTGAAGAAGAAAAACTATTTTAAGTAGAAGGATATTCGCTGGTGCACTGGAATTTTAACAATGTTTTAGGTTCAAGTAAAGGAGTCTTCTTTTCTCCACAGACAGGAAAGACACGCCTTTTGCAAGGACGCTGGATCTCCTACATACTCTGAGGGCTTTAGGTATTCAACTTATGCTATAAATAGCACAGCACCTTTCCAATATCAGAAGGGACAGTCCTGTTATCAGCCACCTGAACGGTGTGATGTTGTTAACATGAGCAATGACTTAGAAATGACTCAAACGCTATCACAGGTGGAGAGCATTCTTCGTCTTTAAGTACATGAGAAGAGTTTTTCAAAACAGAAAATAAAAAGGTAATTTTACATTTAATCATGTATAAATGTTTGCATTTCTTACCTAGACAATTCTAGTCTCATCCCTTTCTTTAGTTTTTTGCCTGATATGTTTCTGTTCTGCACACGACATTCTTTCATGCATGAAGTTGTGGGCTATTTTGCCATCCGCACAATCCTTTAAACTCTCAGGAAAAAATCCTGGGAAGCCTGAGAAAGTATTTACATTATGATGTGTAAATGAAAGAGGGAAACTTTTGACATTTCCGTTTCTCAACAGCATCCAGTGACTCTTGTTTCCATCTTATTTCACTTAATTCATTCACTCACTTAAAAATAACATTGAATACCTGAAATAGGCCAGGTACAATGATAATGCTATAACTAGAAGTTATGTATAAGACTATTCATGCCATAGCTATCTCCACTACATTTGAATAATCTCCAAATTCTCAGGAGTTTTCATCTTTTACTGCCTCACTGGTGGCTTAAATCTTTGCATCTCTATTTCTTCTCCTAAACTTGGGGTGCTTGAGGGATAGTGCTGTCTCTATGGTTCCTTACATGTGCAATGTCATCTTTTCCTGCCTGTGGTGATCACATTGATAAACAAAACCAATAAAAAGTGGCCAGCCTTACAATAATGTAGTCTGTGCAGAATGCCATCAAATGTACTTTTTGTTCTTCTAAAGTATTTTATAAGTGGAAAAACAAGGGCATACCACATGGAAAGGAATCTATTTCATTACATTTGTATACAGCAAAACTCTCAGAAAAATTAAAAAAGTTCTGAAAATTGTTATCTACAAATATGAAAGAGCCATGAAAAATATCTCTCCACATGGTGTCTTTTATTTTACATATTTTGTATGCTCTTTTGAATTTATTACTATTTTTTGCCAGTAGAGAGTTCATGTTTGCTACATAGGAATCTCATCATTCCCATCAGTGCCGTGTTGCTTTAGTTGTCTGGGAAGCACATTGGTACATGGTCCTGGATGTCACATTACAAACAAACACTGTTCAAGGAGCTCCAGGACCAGGACCCTCAGCAGATTTCCCATTGGTGTGAGAATTGATCTACACACTTTATTTTTAATGCACAGTGGAATGATCGCAGTTCCTGCATTTCCACATCCTTTGTTGTGCTCCTGTTGTCTTACACCAGTGATTATTTCCATGGACACTGAGTTGTGCATGATGTGGATTCCAGTTTGGTGATGTAGATTTTGCTACTACACAATGTCTCCTTATCTCTGATCTGAGCAATGTTTTTGTTACACATCTGGGATTGCAAAAGCTTCTTATTTTCAGTGCCTGTATCTAGTCCCCTATCCCCTTTATTTCAAATTGACAGCTTTACTCTACTTCAGAGGTACAGTATGATATTTTCTTTACAAAATGCTTATATTCATGTTGCTTGTGGGTTAATATCTTAGAGCTATAGACTTTTTGACTGATCAAATAGTTAAATACAAGGGGTGGCCAAATAGCTCCGAGGATTAAAGTGCCTGCTTAGGCAGACGGAGGGACGAGGGCTTGATTCCCAGGATGCCCAGCCTCCAGGGTGCACTAAGACCGTGATTGAGACTGGGCCAAAATCCCTGCACTTGGGAAGCTGAAAACAGGAGGGTCACTATGAATCTGATCTGTGTAGTGAGATCCTGTAGACCTTGTACTAAATACATAAAATAACAATAATAATAATAATAAAAAGTTAAAAACAGCAGATAAAATCCAACTCAAAATATCTTGTGAATATAACTATTATTTAAAATTTGTCAGCTGGGAAATAGTTCAGCGGCATAAGCGCCTGCCTGGCAAGTTGAAGGTTCTGAGTTCTATCTTCAGTACCAAAAAAGAAAAAAAATTGTCTAGCAACTTGATGTTTTTGAAGTCAAATGGCACTGCCCTTTCCTAATGTGTTGAACTTGAGCGATGTAATGTACACCTCTTACCCAGAGATTTCACATCAACACACTTTACAAGGCTAAAGAGAATGAATGGAATTGTATATGTAAATGCAGCTTAAAATAAGTGACTGATAAACAGTAGGAACTGAAACAATGACACCTTCTGCCCTCTAGCATTCCTGATAATAACCACATAGATAAAAAAGATGTGTCAGTGTTTCTTTTTTTTTTT